>NC_053022.1:374279939-374322162 GCF_003073215.2 Triticum urartu | reverse complement strand
AAATAAGCAAGGATAGACACAGTCCCAACTCTTGATCGAAGAGTGCACTAGGGAAAAGGATCAGGTAGCATGATCAATCTTAGAATAATGATTCAATAACCAACACGCTAAGAATGAGAATATTGTCCATTAACTACCAAGCATCGAGGTTGCTAGGAGTATTGATTTCACACATCACAGTTCACTTGTCGGCATTCCGGTTATGGCAACACGGGACCGAGGAATGAACGATGATGGCGAGAGTATCACCGCATCAAGAATTCATAAGATAAGGTGCAATTCTCATGACGTTCCTGACATAAAAGTGAGTAATACTTCAGGGTAGAATAGAATCAAAGCTTGATTGCATTTGATCTGCGGAATACAACTGCTTTGACCCAATCCTGGATATGGATGAGGTACTGGAGTTTGTTTCTCCTAGTCATTCTGAAATAGAACGGCTTGACGAACCACAAGAATACTAGGCATCGATAACACGAATGCACGACATAAACTTGGCTATCAACTGATAGACAAGGATCGGAATACAACTACAGAGGGACAACTCAAGGAACATATATCTTTCTAAGTTGTGGATGCATAGGTTAGTATGTCGAACAAGTTCAACATATTTCTTTCGGATGACCCATGCTGAGAGGTAGTACTGGCAGAGACACAATTATGAATGGAGAACTCCTCAGGAGTACTCTAATGGTGATCTTTTGGTTCAAAGAACTTCTGCCTTAATGGTTCATGGTATTTGGAAGAAGGAAATACCATGGATCTCGAGGACTATCGCAAAGGTTACTAATATCCTAAAGGAACTAGCAACACTATCAACATGAGATAAGTAGGGTGAATCTCGGGTTCAAGAACCCATGAATAGAATACCTACCACTACATGGCATCATGGGATGCTTTCGAGAATGGTGGCCAGAATCATCACACTGGAACACAAAACATGGCTATATTACTAGGTGACTCCCTAAAACACCTAGGGTCATAATGATAGCTCCAACATATATGTCGAGACAACAGAGTACCTCAACTCACCGATTAGTGTGATTAATCTGGCCCAAAAGGATATCAGAAATGGAAAGAAAGGATTTGCAAATGCATCAGACTACTTAGAAACCTGGGATGACTCGGACAGTATAACGGCTGTAAATGCTCAAAACAATTTGAGACATCCTGCAAAATGGTGGCATAACCACTCAACAACACAATATGAAGGTTCTGAGATCAACTGTCAACATACGGAAGTAGTAGGAACGGAACTGAAGCTTGAAACTATCAATTCTATAAGTCTATGGATTAGTAGCACGTCATCCTGATAGATAGATGAGCAGGCCTAATTCTTAATCCCCGTAGAAAAGAAGAGGTTAACTCAGATCAGAAGGCATAGGGTAAAGGAGTAAAAAGAGCCTTACGTTCCCTTCCACAATCAATTCCCTTACATAAATAAAGCATTTCTAGACTCAACTTCGACCAGTTTGGCTTGGTAATCCTACAGGCAGCCTGGCTCTGATACCAAAGCTGTCAGGACCCCGATTCCAAGTCACATCGATCTAGCTGGTAACACCTCGTATCACTTTGCGGCCTCACGCACGGTATTCCCATGGGTGTCGCCTTACCATGGTCCGGGACCGGTTGCGCCTTTTGGCTCACGTATATGATAGTGTCACTAGCATCCATATGACAGAGAACCCGAGCCGACATGGCTAGTCGTGAACCCAAAGCGGCACTAACCTATGGGAACAGGCATACATGAATCACATCGAGCGTGTCGGTCAGTAGCGTGTGAATCCGGGCTGTAGCACTGGGCTAACAGGACTCCGGGAACCCGGGCTGTAGCAGGCTAGGCAGGACTTCGGATGTCACCGTGTGACATTTCCCTGAAGGGACAGACACAGGAACGAAGTGAAACACATGCCGGCCAGTCAAGTGTCCTGAGCAGTAGTGCTGGGCTAACAGGACTTCGGTGAACCGGGCTGTAGCGGACTACTATGGCTCATGGAAGCACTAGACTACATTTTCCCATAAGAGAGACTGCCAAGGATAAACAACTAGATTGTCAGATCCCACACATACCAAGCATTTCAATCATACACACAATATGCTCGATATGTGTAAATACAACATGGCATCACAACATAACTCTACAACTCAAGTATTTATTCATTAGGCTCCGAGGAGCGAGATATTACAAACATGGGTCTCATGACCCAACAATCATAGCATACAAGTCAAAGCACATGCGGAAGCTTAACATGTCTGAGAACATACATCTACAAATGAAAAGGCTAAGAAGCCTGACTATCTACCAGATCCTGCCGAGGGAACAAGATTGTAGCTGAGGTATCAAGCTAAATGTCGAAGTCCACGCGAAACTACTAGCGAGACTGAAGTCTCTCTGCAAAACATAAATTAAACAAACGTGAGTACAAAGGTACTCAGCAAGACTTACATCAGAACTAAACTACATATGCATCGGTATCAACAAGGGGTGGTGGTGGAGTTTAACTGCAGCAAGCCAGCTTTGACTCAGTGGTTAACCTGAACTACGATTGCAAGCAACTCTTTTGAGGTGGCGCACACGAGTCCACATATTCACCATTCAATACACCACTATGGATCCGCTCCCGTCTCCCTACGAGAACGCCATCCATAGCACTCACACTTATCTTGCGAGTTTTAGAGTATCCACTTTCACTTGTCTATGAACTGTTATAGGCAACCCAGAAGTCCTTTACCACGGACATGACTATTCGAATAGATCATTTATAACCTTTCAGGGGTGTACTTCATCACACATGTTTCCACCACTTAGCGTCTGCACATGACATGTGCTTGGCAGACTTCAAGCGAAAGCTGACGTGGGTGTAGACCACGACCTGACTAACCGCACAAGTCTCTAGTCCAGGTTTATCGCCTATTCGGGTTCCATCCGCAAGGAAATCCGGCCGGGGTGTCCTCAACGGCCCCAAACGATGCGTACAGGGTCCCGAGATGCCAAACGGGCACCCGGCATACCCGGCCACAGTGTATCTACCGCATCATAGCCCACCCCTAGGGTCAGCGCTACGCACGGCCGCCAACACATAACCTACAAACACCAGAAACTAGTTGCAACTCCTGGACAGAGGACGAGAGGGGTTAATAAGTCGAGCGGGGTCATATTTCAGGGCCCAATGTGTGGTCGTAGCTGTTTCATGGATCACAAACACAGAACTCAGTTCCTGAGGAAAGTTTCAGTGAGACAACCCACCATGTACTCCTACATGGCCTCTCACCGCTACCTTTACCAAATCGTGTTCACACACTTAGCTCACATACCGTAGGACATGTTTACACACGTCGGATTCATCCCCGATGAACCAGACCTGACACGACTCTATGCAATAGCAGGCATGACAAACAAGCATGAATGAGTAGGCACATCAGGGCTCAAACAACTCCTACTCATGCTAGTGGGTTTCATCTATTTACTGTGGCAATGACAGGTCATGCAGAGGAAAGGGGTTCAACTACCGCAACATGTAACAGTTGAATCATTGTTGTCCTAATGTAGTAAAAGAGAGCAGGAGCGAGAGAGTGGTTTGTATCAGAATGAACTAGGGGGTTTTGCTTGCCTGGCACTTCCGAAGATAGTATATCTCTTCATCAGTGTCATCGATCACGTCGTCGGAAACATCGTCGTCTGAGAGGGGACGGTTACCAGCAAACAGGGAAGGACACAATCAATGCCATGCAACGATATGATGCATGAATGTGACATGGCAA
This sequence comes from Triticum urartu, assembly GCF_003073215.2. NCBI lineage: Eukaryota > Viridiplantae > Streptophyta > Magnoliopsida > Poales > Poaceae > Triticum > Triticum urartu. The sequence goes on along the minus strand of NC_053022.1, from coordinate 374,318,400 downwards.
TATGCTGTTGATTGGCCTAATGCAACTAGCAACAAGTTAAATGGAGTTGGTTTGAACACTAGGTTCAAATTCAAACTCCATATGTGCTTTATTAAATGCCATTTATTTGTTTTGTCCAAAACAGAGGACAAACATTGTTCAACCATGCATGAAAATGGTACAGATGGATTCCTTGAATTTTTCTGATCATTTTTCGTATATAATTTATTTCATTTGGAGTTACGGTTGAATTTCTATGAATTTTAGAAGTTTATACTATTTTCTGGAATTTTTTGAATTATTTTTAATCTAGAAATGACTTATTGCGTCAGCATGACGTCTGTGTGACATCAGCAGGTCAACTGAGCTGTTCTGGGTCAAAACTGACCAGTGGGTCCCACTGGTCAGTGACACGGTGCTGGCCAGGGTCACTGACAGGTGGGCCCGGTCAACGTTGACTTGACCAAAGTCAAAGCTGACACGTGGGGTCCACACGTATTAGTACTAATCCTAACAGAAAATTAGACTAACCTAATTAGTCACAGGGTCCCACATGTCAGTGGCTCTAGAGGGGTCATTAGTGGGCTCATTAGCAACTAATGATGTCGCCACGTCGGCACGGCCGGGGATTAGCCACCGGCGACCTCGACAGACGGCGGATCCACGCCGGAATCGCTACTCCGGCGACGGTTTGATGCGCGGGAGGGATCTACGGGTTCCTGGCGTTGCGGCGCTTCTAGTGGTGGTGGCGGATGGTGCTGGAGTGGCCGGAGAGTGGCCGACAATGAGCTTTAGCGGCGGCCGGAGCTCGGGCGAGCTCGGGTTCGGCGATGCGGGGCACGGAAGGAACCATGGGTGGTCGTATTAGACTTGCTGGAGTGCGGTGAGTGCAGCCGTGAGCTCAGATGCGGGCTTGCGCGGCCGTAACCACGGCTACGCCATGGCCGGCGGCGAGAGGCTTCGGTCATGGTTGGGGATCGGGGCTAGATCACGCGGGGGACGATGGGGCAAGGGGGAATCGGGTCAACGGCTCACCGAAGAGCTGCAGGGATGGTTAGCGGGCTCGGGGGCGCGCCGGAGTGGCCGAATCGACGAAGAAGGGCGCCGGAGCCGAAGCTTGAAGACGATGATGATGGCGGCTGCTCGGGGCCTCCGTCCTTCCTTCCTTCGGTTCAGAGGTGAAGCGAGATGTGGCGAAGGCTCTGGATAGCTCGGGGAGGCAAGGCGGCGGCGGTGGGCGCGGCGGCTTACGGCGGCGTGCTCAGGCGCGTGAGGGGAAGAGTGACGGAGAGAGACAGAGGAAAGGGGAAGGCACGAGCAGAGAGTGAGAGGACGAGGGGGTCGGGGGGGGGGGGTGTGTGGCGGTGACCAGGCAGTCGGGGGGGGGGCACGCAGGCAGGGAGGAGCCAGCGCGGCTCGCCGGCCATCGGGCACGCAGCTGCTTCTCCTCCTGGCAGGAGGAAGAAGACAGTGCTGCCCCTGGTGGGCCGGACTGGCTTTGGCCAGTAGGCCACTACAGTGGTGGGCTGCACGGTAAGGTTCCTCTTTTTTTTATATTTCCTGTTTTCTATTATTCTGCAACTTTGTGGCTTTATTAAAATTACTTAGATACTTCCAAAAATCACCAAACTGCTCATGCTCACTGTATGGAATAAACCCAACATGAAACATTTCAGTTTGGGATTATTTGGACATTATTTCTTATATAACAGAAATAATTCCAACCCAAATATATTATTGATTTAAATCAAAGGCCCAAATAAATTATTTCTGTGACTCCCAAAATATTGGTTTGAATTTCACCTCATGCCAATATTTTCACAGAATAACAGGAACATTTTCTTGGACTCATTTGATGAGATTTAAATGTTGGTTATTTTTAGAGGTTTTCTGAGGCTTGGAAAATTCCTCAATTCAAATTTCAATTGAATTTAAACATGATGGAGCAACCAAACTAGTCCAAGGCCAGGGTAAAGCTAGGGCTGTGACAACTCACCCCCACTAAACAAGAATCTCGTCCCAACATTCAAGACGTGAGGTAAGAAGATAGAGGGACACAAGCTAACACAACCTTCATGATCCAGATGTCTTTGTTGAGGATATTGATTCATTGCGTCATCTTGATCTTGACGTCTTTGCTTTCGGGATCTTCATCCAGCATGATGACGGCAGAAAGAAATTCTGCAGGAATCGATCTCCTCAGAGATCGAGCACTCAAGATCAACTCATGGAGTGAGATATAAAACATTTCTTGAGCTGAGACACGAAACACACATCAGGGGTGATGGAAAGAAGCGGATGATTAAGGTTCGAATTTGGTAGGCAACAATTCCACGCTTAAGTAGGAGGGTGCATGGTTTCAAAGTAGCGAGGAGATAATTGCCATGATACCATAACGTGACATCTTAAGGAAGGTGACTCGCAGAAATATTCCCTTAAGTGGCAAAAAGAATTACTTTTGATACAAAGATCATTGAAACTCTTTATACCAGCCTAAGGCAATCACAATCGATCATTTGAAGGAGTTCTAAAGAATGACATACTCGGACTAGAATGGATGATGTGGACTTCCTTGTTAAAGACAATGCAATGGATGATTTTGCTTATCATCGGAAATGGATGGGACCCATGGTAAGTCCACTTTTGAAGATGATCCTGAACAACAACTACTGAGGTGCAAGCTGGGAACAAAATGCAAATGTTGGAAATGATTCTGGTAACTGGGGAAGAGCTCAACAGTCTAGAGTGAGTCCACTATTTGAAAAGGTTATAACATAACCGAGGAAACAGGAAGCAAATCCCAGTTAACGCCAACGATAAAACCTAGTGCTTGCGCATGCTCTCAAGAACTTGAGCATCTCCATATTCATCAAGGTTTACCAATATCCGTTACAAGGATCCTGGCAACACAACATGCTACCATGATGAATAATGGTGGAAGATGCAGATGCAAAGAAAGATAACATGTTCTCAGATTTCACCTTAGCGAGGCCAAGGAATCAAAATCTGGATGATCGACCGAGAGAAATTTAGCACTCCGCTTCTAATGTTCCCCTTGATGTACTGGTTACCATGGTCATGCTTTAAAGCATCAACATAGCCATCAAGTAGTGGTCGGACTTCGGAATACAAAGGATCCATAAGGAACAACTTCTGGAGAAAATCCTACGAAATCCTTATAGAGAGGTGGCCAACTTCTTCAAACAAGATACTACAATAATAGATCTTCCGACTGGGTGTGTTGGCCACGACATCCACTTTACCGGTTATCGAGAGACCAATATTATAGTTCTTGGAAAATGCTCCAACCATCATATCTGCCTGAGATTCAGATCTGGTTGGTGTCAAGATATTCCAGACTCATGGAGTCTAGAAAGGAAAATGAAGGTTTGCAACACAATTTGACGAGATGACGTTGCGAGATTCTCGGGGAATGAACTGCGATAGCAGGCTCCAAAACATGAGCTGGTTCTGCTACAAACCTGTGAACACGCTATCCGAGACAAGCGTGACCACGTGGTAGTCTTATAATAAAATACTACCAAGTTCAGGTTGGGGAACCGTCATCGAGGATAACGAAGTCCTGACATAAGTCATGATTCTTAAGAAGGAACTTCTTCTCCTTGAACAAATCAGTCAGTGGCTTGGTGTGCTAGGAAACACATATAGAATGGAGGCGGCCAACCTATCAAACCATAGAGTACTTCGCACATATGCGTGACTAACTTGGGAAGATTCCAGAGGAAACAAAAACAATCTTTCTCGAATTCACGGCGGCAACTTGCATCGATTGCACGTGAACCAGAGGAAGTCACTTCTTTCATCCAGATAGATACTTCATGAACAGAGCATGAAGATATGCTTGCACAAGTTTCCAACACTAGCTTGATGTTCGACATGAGCCATGGAGAAAATAAGATGCTGCTGATGGGCTCAACAACAACTCATCGGAATTTCCATATCACTGGACTTCCACCATTATGTGAACACGGTGATAGCATTGGTCAGACCAAAAGATGTAATGGTGTATTCTCGAGGGATCAACCATGAGTAAGACAACACAACGAACATCGTTGGTTCTGATTTGACTTGATGATAACCCATACTCAAGTCAAAGTTTTGACAAGACAATGGATCCAACAACTGATCACGAGGACCAATTGGTGAAGATATCATCTTTCTTCAACACACACACAACACAAAAATATCCCTTCAGGAAGAACCAAATTCGGCAAAGCCTTTTATCTTCCAACTCTCCAAGTTGTTGTTCAGCTTAACCAACTAGCTCAGGGATATCCAACACAGATTCTTGGAGAAGAGGTGATTTATAAGAAAACCCATTTAATCACGAACTCAACATACCGGTCAGGTGACAGCCAGGTAATACTTTCGAGAAGATCTTCGGAAATAACGAACCACCGATATGTTACTAAGCTCGAGACAATCTTGCTTTTCAGGGCAAGATGATATGATCAAATAAGCAAGGATAGACATAGTCCCAACTCTTGATCGAAGAGTGCACTAGGGAAAAGGATCAGGTAGCATGATCAATCTTAGAATGATGATTCAATAACCAACACGCTAAGAATGAGAATATTGTCCATTAACTACCAAGCATCGAGGTTGCTAGGAGTATTGATTTCACACATCACAGTTCACTTGTCGGCATTCCGGTTATGGCAACACGGGACCGAGGAATGAACGATGATGGCGAGAGTATCACCGCATCAAGAATTCATAAGATAAGGTGCAATTCTCATGACGTTCCTGACATAAAAGTGAGTAATACTTCAGGGTAGAATAGAATCAAAGCTTGATTGCATTTGATCTGCGGAATACAACTGCTTTGACCCAATCCTGGATATGGATGAGGTACTGGAGTTTGTTTCTCCTAGTCATTCTGAAATAGAACGGCTTGACGAACCACAAGAATACTAGGCATCGATAACACGAATGCACGACATAAACTTGGCTATCAACTGATAGACAAAGGATCGGAATACAACTACAGAGGGACAACTCAAGGAACATATATCTTTCTAAGTTGTGGATGCATAGGTTAGTATGTCGAACAAGTTCAACATATTTCTTTCGGATGACCCATGCTGAGAGGTAGTACTGGCAGAGACACAATTATGAATGGAGAACTCCTCAGGAGTACTCTAATGGTGATCTTTTGGTTCAAAGAACTTCTGCCTTAATGGTTCATGGTATTTGGAAGAAGGAAATACCATGGATCTCGAGGACTATCGCAAAGGTTACTAATATCCTAAAGGAACTAGCAACACTATCAACATGAGATAAGTAGGGTGAATCTCGGGTTCAAGAACCCATGAATAGAATACCTACCACTACATGGCATCATGGGATGCTTTCGAGAATGGTGGCCAGAATCATCACACTGGAACACAAAACATGGCTATATTACTAGGTGACTCCCTAAAACACCTAGGGTCATAATGATAGCTCCAACATATATGTCGAGACACAGAGTACCTCAACTCACCGATTAGTGTGATTAATCTGGCCCAAAAGGATATCAGAAATGGAAAGGGGTATTTGCAAATGCATCAGACTACTTAGAAACCTGGGATGACTCGGACAAGATAACGGCTGTAAATGCTCAAAATTGAGACATCCTGCAAAATGGTGGCATAACCACTCAACATACACAATATCAAGTTGTCGAAGTCTCAAACTAATAACGACTGTATACATATATACACATAGATGTATGTGATATCGTCCGTACCTGTACCGTCGTTGAACTATCAATTCTTAGTCTATGATTAGTAGCATCATCCTGATAGTAGATGAGCGGTCGTTCCAATTCTGTGTGATCCTCTTCCCGTAGAGGAGAGAAGAGGTATAACTACAGATTTCAGAGCGTCACACATAGGGTAAAGATTAAAAAGAGGCGCTTGACGTTACTCCCTCGTCCAATACAATTCCCTTGATAATAATAGCTTCTGACTCACTTCGACCAGTTTGTGGTTGCGTAATCTAACGAGCAGCTGGCGTCTGGACTACCAAAGCTGTCAGGTCCCGATTCAGGTTCACGATCGATCTAGCTCGCTAACACTCGTTATCCTACTTCGAGGGCCTCCACCCGATTATTCTCCCACATCTACTGCCAGTATCGCTCCGCATGTCGGGTACCGGTTTGCGTCGTGTGTATTTTGCTCGCTCTCATCGTAGACGTGACTGTGTATCTAGGTATCCATATGATGAGGACCGAGCTCCGTTACGGGTCAACTGAGCTTAGTCGATGTTGAACCAAAGCTCGTCGGCTGGGGGCACTAAACCTATGGGAACAGGAGTTCTCATACTTGTCATCGAATTTCATCAGTGCTAGTGACATCTGAGCTTGTCAATACGGGAGCAACTGGGCGCAACCTCGAGTCTGTCCCGGCCGGCTTGCAGTAGTGCGAATGCCGGGGCATTGGCGTGCAGGAGCTAATAGACTCCGGGAACCCGGGCTGTAGCAGGCTAGGCAGGACTTCGGATGTCACCGCATGACATTTCCCCGAAGGGACAGACACAGGAACGAAGTGAAACACATGCCGGCCAGTCAAGCGTCCTGAGCAGTAGTGCTGGGCTAACAGGACTCCGGTGAACCGTGCTGTAGCGGACTACTATGGCTCATGGAAGCACTAGACTACATTTCCCCATAAGAGAGACTGCCAAGGATAAACAACTAGATTGTCGGATCCCACACATACCAAGCATTTCAATCATACACACAATATGCTCGATATGTGTAAATACAACATGGCATCACAACATAACTCTACAACTCAAGTATTTATTCATTAGGCTCCGAGGAGCGAGATATTACAAACATGGGTCTCATGACCCAACAATCGTAGCATACAAGTCAAAGCACATGCGGAAGCTTAACATGTATGAGAATGGACATCTACAAATGAAAAGGCTAAGAAGCCTGACTATCTACCAGATCCTGCCGAGGGCACAAGATCGTAGCTGAGGTATCAAGCTAAACGTCGAAGTCCCATGCGGAACTACTAGCGAGACTGAAGTCTCTCTGCAAAACATAAATTAACAAACGTGAGTACAAAGGTACTCAGCAAGACTTACATCAGAACTAAACTACATATGCATCGGTATCAACAAGGGGGGGTGGTGGAGTTTAACTGCAGCAAGCCAGCTTTGACTCAGTGGTTAACCTGAACTACGATTGCAAGCAACTCTTTTGAGGTGGCGCACACGAGTCCACATATTCACCATTCAATACACCACTATGGATCCGCTCCCGTCTCCCTACGAGAACGCCATCCATAGCACTCACACTTATCTTGCGAGTTTTAGAGTATCCACTTTCACTTGTCTTATGAACTGTTATAGGCAACCCAGAAGTCCTTTACCGCGGAAACGGCTATTCGAATAGATCATTTATAACCCTACAGGGGTGTACTTCGTCACACATTTTTCCAACCACTTAGCGTCTGCACACGACATGTGCTCGGCAGACTTCAAGCGAAAGCCGACGTGGGTGTAGACCACGACCTGACTAACCGCACAAGTCTCTAGTCCAGGTTTATCGCCTATTCGGGTTCCATCTGCAAGGAAATCCGGCCGATGTGTACAGGGTCCCGAGACGCCAAACGGGCGCCCGGCATACCCTGCCACAGTGTATCTACCGCATCATAGCCCACCCCTAGGGTCAGCGCTACGCACGGCCGCCAACACATAACCTACAAACACCAGAAACTAGTTGCAACTCCTGGACAGAGGACGAGAGGGGTCATATTTCAGGGCCCAATGTGTGGTAGTTGCTGTTTCATGGATCACAAACACAGAACTCAGTTCCTGAGGACGGTTTCAGTGAGACAACCCACCATGTACTCCTACATGGCCTCTCACCGCTACCTTTACCAAATCGTGTTCACACACTTAGCTCACACACCGTAGGACATGTTTACACACCTCTGATTCATCCCCGATAAACCAGACCTGACACGACTCTATGCAATAGCAGGAATGACAAACAAGCATGAATGAGTAGGCACATCAGGCTCAAACAACTCCTACTCATGCTAGTGGTTTCATCTATTTACTGTGGCATGACAGGTTCATGCAGAGGAAAGGGGTTCAACTACCGCAACATGTACAGTTGAATCGTTGTTGTCCTAATAGTAAAAGAGAGAGAGCGAGAGAGTGGTTTGTATCAGAATGACTAGGGGGTTTGTGCCTGGCACTTCCGAAGATATATCTCTTCATCATGTCATCGATCACGGTCGTCAAACATCATCGTCTGAGAGGGGACGGTTACCCGCAACAGGGAAGGACACATCATGGCCATTGCAACAATATGATGCATGAATGTGACATGGCAATATCTGTTGATTGCCTATGCAACTAGCAACAAGTTAAATGGAGTTGGTTTGAACACTAGTTCAAATTCCAAACTCATATGTGCTTTATTAAATGCCATTATTTGTTTTGTCCAAAACAGAGGACAAACTTGTCAACCATGCATGAATGTACAGATGGATTCCTTGAATTTTCTGATCATTTTTCATATATTTTATTTCATTTGGTTACGCTGAATTTTCTATGATTTTAGAAGTTTATACTATTTTCTGGAATTTTTTGAATATTTTTAATCTAGAAAATGACTTATTGCGTCAGCATGACGTCTGTGTGACATCAGCAGGTCAACTAGCTGTTCTGGTCAAAAACTGACCAGTGGGTCCCACTGTCAGTGACAACGGTGCTGCCAGGTCACTGACAGGTGGGCCCGGTCAACGTTGACTTGACCAAAGTCAACTGACACGTGGGTCCACACGTATTAGTACTAATCCTAACAGAAAATTAGGACTACTAACCTAATTAGTCACAGGTCCCACACGCAGTGCTCTAGAGGGTCATTAGTGGGCTCATTAGCAACTAGATGTCGCCACGTCGGCACCCGGGGATTACACGCCCTCGACTCGGCGGCCACGCGAATCGACTCCGGCGACGGTTTGATGCGCGGGAGGGATCTACGGGTTCCTGGCGTTGCGGCGCTTCTAGTGGTGTGGCGGATGGTGCTTGAGTGGCCGGAGAGTGGCCGGCAACGAGCTTTAGGGCGGCCGGAGCTCGGGCGAGCTCGGGTTTGGCGATGCGGGGCACGGAAGGAACCATGGGTGGTCGTATTAGACTCGCTGGAGTGCGGTGAGTGCAGCCGTGAGCTCGGATGCGGGCTTGCGCGGCCGTAAGCCACGGCTACGCCATGGCCGGCGCGAGAGGCTTCGGTCATGGTTGGGGATCGGGGCTAGATCACGCGGGGGACGATGGGGCAAGGGGGAATCAGGTCAACGGCTCACCGAAGAGCTGCAGGGATGGTTAGCGGGCTCGGGGGCGCGCCGGAGTGGCCGAATCGACGAAGAAGGGCGCCGGAGCCGAAGCTTGAAGACGATGATGATGGCGGCTGCTCGGGGCCTCCGTCCTTCCTTCCTTCGGTCAGAGGTGAAGCGAGATGTGGCGAAGGCTCTGGATAGCTCGGGGAGGCAAGGCGGCGGCGGTGGGCGCGCGGCTCACGGCGTGCGTGCTCAGGCGCGTGAGGGGAGAGCAGCAGAGAGACAGAGGAAAGGGGAGGGCGAGAGAGAGTGAGAGGGGGTCGGGGGGTGTGCGTGGCGGCGACCAGGCAGTCGAGGGGGGGGGGGCACGCAGGCAGGGAGGAGCCAGCGCGACTCGCCGGCCATCGGGCACGCAGCTGCTTCTCCTCCTGGCAGGAGGAAGAAGACAATGCTGCCCCTGGTGGGCCGGGCTGGCTTTGTCCAGTAGGCCACTACAGTGGTGGGCTGCACGGTAAGGTTCCTCTTTTTTTTTATATTTCCTGTTTTCTATTATTCTGCAACTTTGTGGCTTTATTAAAATTACTTAGATACTTCCAAAAATCACCAAACTGCTCATGCTCACTGTATGGAATAAATCCAACATGAAACATTTCAGTTTGGGATTATTTGGACATTATTTCTTATATAACAGAAATAATTCCAACCCAAATATATTATTGATTTAAATCAAAGGCCCAAATAAATTATTTCTGTGACTCCCAAAATATTGGTTTGAATTTCACCTCATGCCAATATTTTCACAGAATAACAGGAACATTTTCTTGGACTCATTTGATGAGATTTAAATGTTGGTTATTTTTAGAGGTTTTCTGAGGCTTGGAAAATTCCTCAATTCAAATTTCAATTGAATTTAAACATGATGGAGCAACCAAACTAGTCCAAGGCCAGGGTAAAGCTAGGGCTGTGACAAAGTAGCACCATGATCTTTATGATAGAGAGTCTCTTTGTTTTGTCACTTTCATATACTAGTGGGAATTTTTCATTATAGAACTTGGCTTGTATATTCCAACAATGGGCTTCCTCAAATGCCCTAGGTCTTCGTGAGCAAGCAAGTTGGATGCACACCCACTTAGTTTCTTTTGTTGAGCTTTCATACATTTATAGCTCTAGTGCATCCTTTGCATGGCAATCCCTACTCCTTGCATTGACATCAATTGATGGGCATATCCCTAGCCCGTGGATTAGCCTCGTCAATGTGAGACTTTCTCCTTTTTTGTCTTCTCCACATAACCCCTATCATTATTCTATTCCACCCATAGTGCTATATCCATGGCTCACTCTCATGTATTGCGTGAAAGTTGAAAAAAGTTTGAGATTACTAAAGTATGAAACAATTTCTTGGTTTGTCATCGGGGTTGTGCAAGATGAGAGCATTCTTGTGTGACGAAAATGGAGCATGACCAAACTATATGATTTTGTAGGGATTAACTTTCTTTTGCCATGTTATTTTGAGAAGACATGATTGCTTAGTTAGTATTCTTGAAGTATTATTATTTTTATGTCAATATTAAACTTTTGTCTTGAATCTTTCGGATCTGAACATTCATGCCACAAGAAATAAAATTACATTGATAATTATGCTAGGTAGCATTCCACATCAAAAATTCTGTTTTTATCATTTACCTACTCGAGGACGAGCATGAATTAAGCTTGGGATGCTTGATACGTTTCCAACGTATCTATAATTTTTGATTGTTCCATGCTATTATATTATCTGTTTTGGATGTTAATGGGCTTATTTATACACTTTTATATTATTTTTGGGACTAACCTACTAACCCAAGGCCCAGTGCAAATTGTTGTTTTTTTGCCTATTTCAGTGTTTCGCAGAAAAGGAATATCAAACGGAATAAAACCTTCGGGAGAGTTATTTTTGGAACAAACGTGATCCAGGGGACTTGGAGTGGACGTCAAGCAACCAATGAGGAGGCCACGAGGCAGGGGGCGCGCCTACTGTCATTGTCAAAACCGGCGGATCTTGGGTAGGGGGTCCCGAACTGTGCGTCTAAGGCAGATGGTAACAGGAGGCGGGGGACACAATGTTTACCCAGGTTCGGGCCCTCTCGATGGAGGTAATACCCTACTTCCTGCTTGATTGATCTTGATGATATGAATATACAAGATTGAAGACTTCGTCCTGTGTCCGGATGGGACTCTCCTTTGCGTGGAAGGCAAGCTTGGCGATTCGGATATGTAGATCTCCTCCCTTGTAACCGACTCTGTGTAACCCTAGCCCCTCTAGTGTCTATATAAACCGGAGGGTTTTAGTTCGTAGGACAACAACAATCATACCATAGGCTAGCTTCTAGGGTTTAGCCTCTTCGATCTCATGGAAGATGAACTCTTGTAATACTCATATCATCAAGATCAATCAAGTAGGAAGTAGGGTATTACCTCCATCGAGAGGGCCCGAACCTGGGTAAACATTGTGTCCCCCGCCTCCTGTTACCATCCTCCTTAGACGCACAGTTCGGGAGCCCCTACCCGAGATCCATCGGTTTTGACACCGACATTGGTGCTTTCATTGAGAGTTCCACTGTGTCGTCACCATAAGGCTCGATGGCTCCTTCGATCATCAGCAACGATGCGATCTAGGGTGAGGTTTTCTCCCCGGACAGATCTTTGTATCCGGCAGCTTTGCACTGCGGGCCAACTCGCTTGGCCATCTGGAGCAGATCGAAAGCTACGCCCCTGGCAATCAGGTCAGGTTTGGAAGTTTGAACTATACTACCGACATCCACAGAGACTTGATCTTCGACGGATTCGAGCCTGCGTCAGGTGCACCGCATAGTCACGACGGGCATGACTTAGGTCTATAGCCAGACAATGTTCGGGAGATCACACCTGTGGTGACTCCGGCCCTTGAGCCGGAGCAGATCATGCCGTCCGAGGACGGGTGGATGGACCCTGCCCTAGAGGCTGCACATTCAGCGGCGATAGAGCCGAATACTGACTTCACCTCCTATGAGACCTGTGTTGCCAGACCTTTGGATTCGTCCCCGGCCACGGTCTCTGAACCGCCTGCGTACGTACCTATCAAATCTGATTGGGCGCTGATCACGGAGTTTTCCTCCGCGGATATCTTTCAGCACTCGCCCTTGGGCGATATGCTAAATTCATTAAGGTCTCTCTCTTTGTCAGGAGGCCTTTGGCCGAACTGTGTTTGGCTCGAGTGGGAAGCGGACAACGAAGAAATTCGTTCCCCACCCACCACCCACTTAATAGCCACTATCAACGACTTAACATGCTTGATTTCGGCTCCGAAGAAATCAACGGTATGGACGACGATGCGGGAAACGAACAGGAACCACCGCCCGCAGGGCGTTGGATTGCCACTTCATCACATGATATATACATGGTGGATACACCCCAAGAAAATGATGACGAGGAATGGGAGGAAGCAGCGAAGGACAATTCCCTCGAGAAGCAACCAAAGGGACGGCGTAAGCGCCGCTCCAAATCCCGCCCCGGCAAAAATAGCGATAACAGTGCAAGAAAGAGTAACACCCCGGTCAACCCCAAAGGAGACAACGACCACATGAACCCAGCGGTGGAGCAGGGTGAACCAGCGGACGGCGAACATAGTACGGAGCCGCTGTCAGGTCACGACGACTCCGAGGGTAAAACTCATCAATCTGTCTCCGGAGACATGAATAGTCTGGACGACGATGCACACATCATCCTTGAAAGACACTTGGAACAAGAGAACCTTCATAAAAGGCTCATTGAAACCACGCGGAGCCTGAAGAAGCAGAAGCAAAGGCTTAAGACCGCGCAGAATACGCTCAACAGCAGAGGGAATAAAGTGCTAGACACGGAAGAAAAGTACGGCGGTAATCGCCACACAAAAAGCTATCCAAAGCGCAAGCTATTGCCTGAATTCGACGATGAGGCCTTAGAGCCCACTCAGCCGGAAAATAAAACGGCCGATCAATCGGACCAGCCACCCCGTGGTTGCAAAATGGCGGCTAACAATGACGTACACAAGTCAGCACACGACCTACGTGAGGACCTACACAAAAAAGACGGTTTGACCAGGTCCATTTACGGACCTAGGAAGCGCGTTCTGGCACAGAATCATCGCCGTCCAAATGACTATACTGATAGAATAATGGTTCGGAATCAAAACCGAACACCACAACCGCCAGACACACCCAAATACAGGGGTGCCGCGCACCCCCTATGCTTCACCGACGAGGTACTGGATCATGAATTCCCAGAAGGATTCAAACCCATGAACATAGAGTCATACGACGGAACAACAGAGCCTGGGGTCTGGATTGATGATTTTATGCTTCACATCCACATGGCTCTGCTCGTGGAGATGATCTCCACACCATCAAATACTTGCCCTTGAAGTTGAAAGGACCAGCTAGGCACTGGTTGAAAAGCCTCCCCAAAAACTCAATTGGAAGTTGGGAAGAGCTCGAGGACGCTTTCAGGGCTAATTTTCAAGGGACCTATGTCCGACCTCCAGATGCAGACGATTTAAGTCACATAATTCAACAACCCGGAGAGTTAGCCCGAAAGCTTTGGAACAGATTCCTAACAAAGAAGAATCAAATTGTTGATTGCCCGGACGCCGAAGCCTTAGTGGCTTTCAAACATAGTGTCCGGGACGAATGGCTTGCCAGACACCTCAGCCAAGAAAAACCAAGGACAATGGCAGCCCTAACAAGCCTTATGACCCGCTTTTGTGCGGGCGAGGATAGTTGGCTGGCCCGCAGCGGCACCAGCGATCCAAGCACATCCGAAGTCAGGGATGGCAATGGAAAACCACGACGCAATAAAAGCAAGCATCGAAGCAACGAAGACAGCCCAGACAACACGGCGGTAAACGCCGGATTCGGGGGCTCTCGACCCGGTCAACGGAAAAAGCCATTCAAAGGCAGCAGAGATGGATCGTCCAGCCTAAACAAGATTCTGGACAGATTATGTCAGATTCACGGCACCTCCGATAAACCTGCAAATCACACCAACAGAGAATGCTGGGTCTTTAAGCGGGCCGGTAAGCTAAACGCCGAACAAAAGGGGAGGGAGACACCAAGTGAAGACGAGGAAGAGCCTCACCAACAAAACACTGGGGAACAGAAAAATTCCCACCAGAAGTCAAAACAGTGAACATGATTCACGTAACAAAGAGGAGGAGCACACGCGTGCTCCGAGATGTATGCACCGTAGAGCCCGTTACCCCCAAGTTCAACCCTTGGTCGGCCTGCCCAATCACTATTGATCGCAGGGATCACCCGACTAGTATCCAGCACGGAGGATCGGTTGCCTTGGAACTAGACCCAATAATTGACGGATACCATCTCACCTGAGTCCTTATGGACGGCGGCAGTAGTCTTAATCTGATATATCAAGACACAGTCCGCAAATGGGGATAGACCCAACAAGAATCAGCTAAAGCAATACTACCTTTAAAGGAGTAGTACCAGGCCCAGAGGCCTGCTGCACGGGCTCTATAGTACTAGAGGTTGTATTCGGTTCTCCCGACAACTTCTGAAGCGAAGAATTAACCTTCGACATCGCTCCATTCCGAAGCGGCTATCAAGCACTACTCGGAAGAACAGCCTTCGCTCGTTTTAATGCAATACCGCATTACGCTTATCTTAAGCTCAAGATGCCCGGTCCATGTGGCATCATCATAGTTAGCGGAAACTCAGAGCATTCCTTACATGCGGAGGAATGTACGGCGGCTTTCGCAGCCAAACACTAAACGACCCCTCCAACCAGAATAAATGATCGATCGTCAAGACTGCGGGCACGGCTAGACGAGTCCGACACCCCCCTCGCTGTAACAGTTCAGATAAACCCGAGATTGGGTCGACGGATATACCCCCATAGGTGGCGCTAGGGGCTTCCCGCATGTAAAAAGGACTATAGTTCGGTTTGACCTTACTTATATTGAATTTCAATGGTCTATTAACCATAACCAATTTTCCGCACGTAGGCTTTCACCTGGGTTTTTTCTCTCTTGCAGATGACAATCGTGCTACACCCTTCCAGGACATGGCACAACGGAGATACAGGCGCAGACGTGCAGCAGGGCCCCGCTCAAAGGTTTATTTTTAGATTAAGACCCTGTGTAAACCTTTCTCACTGTCTCTTGTTGCTTTACGCCCTCTGGATACTTAACACAACCGAGAGGGATGCTGATGTTATTGGCATTTTCGCCACGTCAAACTAATGCACGTACCTGGAAATTCAGGGTTCATTATCAAGAGCTTTGCTCAGCCTGATATATGTTATAAAGTCTGAATACCTTAGGGAGTGTTCAACATCGCAAGTTTGGCCTTATATGCATCAGTTCCAAATCATGTCTTTGGTCAAATGTTGGGTTTTCCCGGCTCCATGTTTTGCTACCTTACGTTCCGCTCTATCGGCTAAGGTGGCACCGGGAGAACTACTGCGATTGTGCCCTGGTTCATCTTGGTGCGTACCTCAGTAGAGAAAGCCGAAAACTGACTGTCATGATAAAGTGCGAGACTGGTCAACCACTCGATGACTCAGTGGAATCTTCGCGGTTCCTCCGCATTAACGAAGGACTGGTTTCTCGGTCATGTATGTACGCGCACCGTATTTGGATAAGCGCGGAGGTACCAGGGGCTATATAGTAGCCCCACTGTCAAACTCCTATGGCTAAGTGAAAGTGTTAAAGCAATATAGTCCGATTGTCTTGTTCGCCGCGCTATCACCTCCTTCATGGACCAATACGTTGGATAAAGTGTGAATACATGCTTTTCCGAACACCCCCGCATTATGTGCGTGGGGGCTGAAGCCGGCGACTGCAAACTTTCAGGTTATATACATACATAAAATGGCCGCACAGGAGGCATCATAATACTTTCAGGCAAAAGTATAAACATAGCCTTTATAATTCAAAGAATATTGTTTTTATTATTGGGACACATGTCACTCGAACATGATACTCTTCGAGCACCGCGCCTCTATTAACCGAGCGCCTTCTAGGACTTCTCCTAAATAGTGCTCGGTCGAGACCTGGCCTACGGCCGGACCCTGGGTTGCAATAGCAGTAGCATCCATCTCTGCCCAGTATGTCTTAACACGGGCAAGAGTCATCCGCGCACCCTCTATGGACGCCGACCTCTTTACAGCATCGATACTCTTCACAACACCAAGGAATTGTTGCACTAAACCAAAATAACTATTCGGCTTTGGCCCTTCCGGCCAAAGATGATCCACGACAGACCTCATAGCAAGCCTGGACAACCTATGGAGCTCCGCCCACTCGGCCATTTGCTCATTTAAGAGCAGCGGACGCGTCAGAGCACTGAACTGCGACCAGAACAACTTCTCTACTTCGTGATCTTCTTGATCTTTGAAAAATGCAGTCGCATCAGCAGCACTCATTGCCAAGTCCGCATACGCATCTGCAGCACTCCATAATCGATCCAAAGGGGCATACTTCGGATCTCCGAACTTCGTCCGCAACAAAAAGGGCTTCCCAACTATGATATCTCCGGCCTGACGGAGCTCCTCCTCTGCCGCTCTGATTTTAGAACGGGGTTCCTTGGCTGCCTCCACGGCTCTCTTCAGGTCAGCCGCTCTCACTTGGCTTTCCTTTTCAAGAAGCTCATATCGGCAGGCGGCATCTTTCAGCTCAACAGCCATCTTGGCTATTTTATCTTTGCTCTTGCGATGAGTAGCCTGTTCGGCTCTTAAGTCTTCGGCCGCCTTTAGGGCGGCCGCATCACTTCTCCTGGCTTGTTCCTTGGCTCGGGCAAGTTCCGCCCGAAGGGTCTCCATGGTCGCAGCTTCATCTGCAGTCACAGCATACATTAGATACTACAATGATGCTCCTCTTAATATCTGTTGACCACCCGAAAATACATACCCTGTGCCTCGTCAAGCCGCTTGTTCACAAGCGCAATATCTGCATCTGCCGTGTCAAGTTGCCGGCTTAGTCTGGCAAGCTCGGCAGTCCGGCCAGCCACCGGACCGTCAGCCACCTGCATAGGATAGAAGCATGATCATTACCTGGGATTATGATTCTCTGTTTGCCGCCTCTCGACAGCAACCAGAGTCTCCGGGGATACTATCGATATAGAGCACACCTAGCGAGTGCCGTACCGTCAAAAATTTATATATTACTTTGCGTACCTCAAAGCCTCTTAGCAGGCTCGCAAAAGCTTCATGCAACCCACTTTTGGCAGATGAGATCCTCTCGATCATAGTACCCATTAAGGTATGATGCTCCTCTAAGATTGCCGCTTGCTCCAAAAGATTCATCAGTGTGTCCGGTTGCGCACTGGACAATCCCAGTCTCTTTCTGTCGCTCCCCTTAGGAGCCTAATACTCCAGACAAGGGGAAATCCTCCGTGATGACACCTCAGGGTCATCCACCCCAGGAGGCGGGGAGACAAGGGGAGGCGTTTTGCTCTTCATCATCTCCGGAAGAAGATCCCCCGAAGACGAACTCTGTCGGGAAGGGCTACGATCCGGACTGCAAGACATACGTCTCGGTTATTGTCCGCGGAGATAAGGCAAAATATATTTACCAAAAGTACTCTTGTTCACTTACAGCTCGGTGGAGGGCTGACCCTCTTGCGGGCACTGGGCGACAAGGACGCCCTCCAAGGCAGGGCCTCCTGGCGAGGGTTTCTTCTCTCGTTTGGAAACCTTTGTTTCCAAGTCTTCAGGAGCGGTCCTTTTCCTTCCTTGGGAGGAGGGAATTTTGGATTCTTCTCCTCGATTATCCTCCTTCGTGGAGGTACTAATTCCCCCAGTTTGGATGAGTAATACGTGAGGCTCGCTTTTGGCTTCTTCGTCTCTCGTTTTATCTTCCCCCGAGGGCACTTGATAAGGTGCGTACTCCAGCATCCTGGCTAGTACAGGATTCGGCGAGCCCTCAGGAAGGGGGGCTGAACACCTGATCATCTTTGCCTTTCTTACACAGTCCTGGCCAAGAGCAATTCTTTCAAAATTATGTTATGACAAATGAAAAGACAGTCTGTTCGGTAGTGGAAATAATTACCTGGGTATCTGGACGATTATAGTTGAGACCCGCATCCTCGGTGGTGTCCGGACACTTTATTCGTTATCCAAAGAACAATTTATACATCTCTTCGAGCGTCCCGCCGAAGAACTGCTGAATAGTTCGCGGTCCTTCCGGGTTGAACTCCCACATACGAAGAGATCGACGTTGGCATGGCAGGACCCGACGAACTAGCATAACTTGCATTACTTTGACGAGACCGGTGTCCCTCTTGAGGAGATCTCAGATGCGACTTTGCAATGTTGGCACATCATTAACCGGCCCCCAGTCTAGCCCCTTGTTGACCCATGACGCCAGTTGTGGTGGGGGGCCCGAACGGAAGGTGGGGGAAGCCACCCACTTAGTACTTCGGAGAGCTGTGATGTAAAACCACTCCCGCTGCCATAAGTTGGATATCTCCGGGAAGGAACCCTTTGGCCATGGGGCATCGACGCCTTTGCTTATTGTGCCAGCTCCGCATTCTGCGTGTCGCCCATCGATCATCTTTGGCTTCACGTTGAAGGTCTTGAGCCATAAGCCGAAGTGTGGGGTGATGCAGAGGAAGGCCTCACATACGATGATAAACGACGAGATGTGAAGGATGGAATCCGGAGCTAAATCGTGGAAGTCGAGCCCATAATAGAACATGAGCCCTTTGACGAAGGGATCAAGACTAAAGCCTAGCCCTCGGAGGAAGTGGGAAACAAATACGACACTCTCATTGGGTTCGGGAGTGGGGATGACCTGTCCTCGGGCAGGCAACCTGTGCGAGATTTTGGCGGTCAGATACCTGGCCTCCCTTAGCTTCTTGATGTCCTCCTCTATGACAGAGGAAGCCATCCACTGGCCCTGAAGGTTGGATCCGGACATGATTAAAGGTCCGAAGCACTTTGCTTGAGCCTTGGGTGTTGGAACTCGAGGTGGGGGAAGGGAGGGATTGAGCACGATAAGAAAAGGACAGGCTTTGGCCCCTTTATAAAGAGGGCGAATATCAAGCGTCCTCCGCGTGGCCGTGTGGAACTTGCCTAAAATCGAGGAGTCGTACTAACGAGCACGATTGGGTTACCCACAGCCGTATTGATGAGAATCCCGTGATAAGGGGACACGATCTCTGATTCTACAAGACGTGCCAATAAAACCGCCTCGCAACACCTGCAATGGCTGGTTGGGAAAAAAGGTTCGAATAATGACCGAGGCCAGGGCATGATGTCACGTTATGAAAAGTTGTCAGCAGATTAGATTTGTGGAAATATTATACTCTCTACGGTGGTATGTGGAATTTGTTTTGCAGAGCCGGAGACTATCCTTGTGTTCAAAATCATGGAGTATTCAGAAGAGGAACCCGCCTTGCAATGCCGAAGACAATCTGCGCACCGGACTCATCGTCATTGAAGCCTGGTTCAGGGGGTACTGAGGGAGTCCTGGATTAGGGGGTCCTCGGACAGCCGGACTATATCCCTTGGCCGGACTATTGGACTATGAAGATACAAGATTGAAGACTTCGTCCCGTGTCCGGGTGGGACTCTCCTTTGCGTGGAAGGCAACCTTGGCCGTTCGGATATGTAGATCTCCTCCCTTGTAACCGACTTTGTGTAACCCTAGCCCCTCCGGTGTCTATATAAACCGGAGGGTTTTAGTCCGTAGGATAACAACAATCATACCATAGGCTAGCTTCTAGGGTTTAGCCTCTTCGATCTCGTGGTAGATCAACTCTTGTAATACTCATATCATCAAGATCAATCAAGCAGGAAGTAGGGTATTACCTCCATCGAGAGGGCCCGAACCTGGTAAACATTGTGTCCCCTGCCTCCTATTACCATCCGCCTTAGACGCACAGTTCGGTGTCAAAACCGGCGGATCTCGGGTAGGGGGTTCCAAACTATGCGTCTGAGGCGGATGGTAACATGAGGCGGGGACACAATGTTTACCCAGGTTCAGGCCCTCTCGATGGAGGTAATACCCTACTTCCTGCTTGATTGATCTTGATGATATGAGTATTACAAGAGTTGATCTACCACGAGATCGAAGAGGCTAAACTCTATAAGCTAGCCTATGGTATGATTGTTGTTGTCCTACGGACTAAAACCCTCCGGTTTATATAGACACCGGAGGGGCTAGGGTTACACAGAGTTGGTTACAAGGGAGGAGATCTACATATCCGAATCGCCAAGCTTGCCTTCCATGCAAAGGAGAGTCCCGTCCGGACACGGGATGAAGTCTTCAATCTTGTATCTTCATAGTCCAACAGACCAGCCAAAGTATATAGTTCGGCTGTCCAAGGACCCCCTAATCCAGGACTCCCTCAGTAGCCCCTGAAACAGGCTTCAATGACGATACGTCCGGCGCGCAGATTGTCTTCGGCATTGCAAGGCGGGTTCCTTCTCCGAATACTCCATAGAAGATTTTGAACACAAGGATAGTGTCTGGATCTACAAAACAAATTCCACACACCACCATAGAGAGTATAATATTTCCACAAATCTAATCTGCTGACAACTTTTCATAACATGACATCACGCCATGGCCCCGGTTATTATTCGAACCGTCTTTCTCAACCAGCTACTGCACATATTGCGAGGCGGTTTTATTGGCACGTCTTGTCGAAGCAGAGATCGTGTCCCCTTATCATGGGATTCTCATCAATACGGGCGTGGGTAACCCAACCGCACCATCAATCACGACGCTTGGGGAATAAGCGAGTTTTACCTGGCAAGTGGGGAGGCACGCAGTTTCTACCGCCCTTATAAAGGGATAAGGACTCCTCTTTTTTACCCACGCCTTCTTCTTCCCTGCCCATCCATTCTCGCGTACTCGAGCTCCAGCGCCCAAGTTCGCATCTTCTCCGCAAAAACACTCGAACATGTCCGGAGCGGGAGGCAAGTGGATGGCCTCCTTTGTTACGGAGGAGAACATCGCGAAGATCCGGGAAGCCGGATACCTGGCCGCGGATATCGCGCACCGGCTCCCAAGCGTGGGGCAAATTGTTCCTACCCCCGAGCCCTACTAAAGGGTTGTATTCCTTACCCATTTCATCCGCGGGCTGGGATTTCCCCTCCACCCATTTTTTCGCGGGCTTATGTTCTACTACGGGCTGGACTTCCATGATTTGGCCCCCAATTTCATCCTCAACATCTCAGCGTTTATCGTCATGTGCGAGGCTTTCATCCGCATCAAGCCCCACTTCGGCCTGTGGCTGAAGACCTTCAATGTCAAACCGAAGGTGGTGGTCGGCCAGCAAGTGGAGTGCGGAGGCGCCATGGTGGGAAAAATGCCCAACGTCACCTGGCTCGAACGCTCCTATGTGGAGATCGTGAAGGGGTGGCAATCGACGTGGTTCTACATCACCGAGCCGCACGATACCAATTGGGTGGCATCCCCATGCGGCTAACCTCCTGGAAAGAGAAGGGCTTATCTTGGGGTTCATCAGTGGAGCTAACTGGACTCCAGAACTGTGTTAAAAACATGATAAGCCAGAAAATCAAGCTTGTCAACGTGGTCCAGGTCATGCTCTTCCGCCGGATCCTCCCGTGTCAAAGACGGGCATTCAATATGTGGGAGTTCGACTCAACAAAGCACCAGACGCTGCGAGAGCTCTTCGACACGACGCACTAGGACATCTGGAGGGTGCTGTTCAAGTCTGCCGAGGTACCTCCTCCCCTTACCGAGGACCGCGGACTCAGCGCAAAGCGCCCTGCTAATCCGGTAAGCTCCTTATATCTCATAAGGTGTTTCTTTCCCTAGTATAATTATGTGAGGGATCTGAGTGTCCACTTTATTTGACAGGAATGGGTCGCGACAGCGGAGCGAATCGACTGTCCGGCCCCACTGCCCGAAGATCTGGCAAGTACTCTCCTGACGGAGATGCTGGTTCCGGCGCCCTATGAGGCGCCGGAGAAGAAGGCCAAGAAGAAGGCTGCAGGGACCAGGAAAGGTCTCCGGCGCAAGGTTGTATCGGAATGGTCGTCCGATAACACCAAGAGGCCCTCATCCCACGAAGACGAGGAGGAGGAAGTGGAAAATTCTCCCCATCCAGCCAGGGGATAAGAAAAGGAAGGCCGCCCCATCCGGGGAGGACGAAGGGTCCAAGAAGGGAAGATCCCTCCTTCCGGACCACTCCACCACGTCCGCGTTCAACGACGAGGAATGCTTGCCCAGGGACAAGCCCCTGGCGAAGTCGTAAGTATCCGGATACCATAACAGTTCTGGTATATTTCATTTTATTGTTTCTTATCATGCCGAACATGATCATGCAGCCCACCCAAGGACCGTCTCGACATATCCTCTTCGGATGGGTCTCTGTGCCTGTCGGAGATGAACAGTGATTCGCTCCCGACGGCCTCCTCCCCTCTCCCTATGGACGACGCCGAGGTGTTGTCCCGAAGGGCACCAAGCCAAGGGAAGGTAGTTCTGGGGGCGCCCCAAGGCAACCTCCCAGACGCCGGGCGCATGGGAGGCAAGGCTCCCATGGGCCCTAATGACGGGGGCGGCAAGTTTGGCCCCCGGCCGAATACTGCGCCGGAACCTCCCGTGGTTCCGTACTCTGTGGGGCGGCCCCTCACCAAGGGGGGCGAGACGTCTATGTCGATGGCCTCTGTCCATCCAGAGGCACCAGACAACTTGCTGGAAGCGCTTCGTGGCGCTTCCATTGACGAAGAGCACCGCACTGTCATGAGTGCGGTGGTAGAGAAGGTTCAGTCCACTAAAAGCGAATTGACTGAAGCCTGTGCCAACCTCTTAACAGGCTTTGAGGTAAGTAATCAATTTACAAGAAAACGCTATAGCATAGACAATAGCCCATGATGCTTTGTTTGGCGTTCGCAAAGAAAGGCCGAGCAGAGGACCAAATAATAATAACAGGAGTCTAATCAGAATGTGTCTTATGTGAATAAGCAGGCTTCGTTGCTGGCCGCTGCCACTCGCACTGCGGAGGTCTCCGCACTGAAGCGGGACCTTGAGCGGTCCGAAAAAGAGCTCGGCCTTACCAAGAGGCAACTCGAAGAGAACAAAGGTAAGTGATACCCATCCATATATTGACAAGGAATAAAAAATAATGTGGTTGTTAAGTCACAGGATCATCATGAATTTTGCTAGGGGCCACGACCGAAGTGGCGTCCCTGAAGGAGGCGCTGTCCAAGGCTGAAAACAAAGCGGCCAAGGAGCGCACCGAGTGCGAGAAGCAAGAGGCTCGAGTCGGCGAGGTGCAGCAAGAGCTCTAGGATTTCGTCAAAAAATACGAGTCCTCAGAACATGACTCTAAGACGCAAGGGACTGAGCTTGCGAAGGCCCTTGAGAACGCAAAAAATGCCAAGGCTGAAGCCCACAAGGCCCTCCAGGAGCTTTAGGCGGTCCAGAAGATAGCGGCGGGTAAGGAATTCATTATGCAAAGCAGGCATGTGAAGGAAACATTCCTTTTACTTACCCGAGTTTGGAGCTCTCCAGGAGCGTTCACAGATCTTCCTCGCAGTGTGTCCGATGCCGCGGAATTTTACCGGGCCGAGGAAGGGAGCTCGACGGAGAAGTTGTTCTGGTCTCAGTATACTGGGACCAAACATCCGATGCCCTTGAGCGACCAGTTGAAGCAATTGGTCGAGCTCCACAAGGCGGCCGAACAGGCCATGAAGGGCCTCATAGTCCGGATGTGGCCTGGCGAGCCCCTGTCTGGCAGCTACTTCGGCCTGGTGAGGCGGCTTGTGAATGCCTACCCACGGCTTGAAGTCATAAAGCGGTCCGTCTGCATTGAGGGTGCGCGCAGGGCTTTCGCCCGAGCGAAAGTGCACTGGGCGAAGATGGACGCCGAGAAGCTGGTGAAGGAGGGGCCGCCGGAGGGCAAGGAACATCGCCGCCCCAAAAATTATTATGACAGCGTCTTGAAGGGTGCCCGCCTTGTGGCGGAGGAATGTTCTAGGGATGTAATATTTGAATAAATGTACTCATGTGATCCTGTAATATGAAAAACGAGTTCATCTGCGCTATATAACGCTTGTTGATTTAAAATATTACCTTCTGTGCGGCCGTTTATAAAGTCTGAGAGTTGGCCAGTCGTCGGCTTCTGCCCTAATGTAGCTAGTACTGAGGTGTTCAGGATAAATCTGATAACTCTTTATCCCAGTTTTGGGTCCTACGAAGGAGGTGTTCAACACAACGAACCAGGCAATCAGACTATAAGGCTTTATCACTCTCACTTAGCCATGGAAGTCTACAATTTTAAATTTTGGCGAAGCCCCTAGTATTCAGAATGCCGAACTTGGGGCGCTATGAACGCCTAAATCGGACAAGGCCAACTCCTCGCCTGAAGCGGAAAAAATCTTTAGGGATTTGGGACCTCTCGTACAGCGACCAGCTCTCGCCGCATCATGATAGTCAGTTTTCGGATTTCTCTACTGAGGTGATCATCCGGAAGAACCGGGACACAATCGCAGTAGTTCTCCCAGTGCTACCTTAGCCGATATAGTGGAACGTAAGGCACCAAAACATGGGAGCCGGGTAAACCCAACTATTGACCCAAGACATGATTCGGAGCTGATGCATATAATGCTATAAGTTCGGGGTGCCGCACTATCGAAAGTGTTCGGACTTCTCTTGCCGTGTTATGGGGTACACTGAAGCCCCTGGCGTACTGAACGTACCAGAATGTACGGGAGCAACTTGTCGTGAATAGACAAACAAGGAAAAAAAAGAAGAAGATGAAGAAATGTAATAATAAGCTGACGTTGTGCGTTGTTATTTATAGGATACGTCAAAGCGTATGTGTATAACTAGTACAATAAGCAAAAATAGGACTATCTGACATGTCCGATCCAAGGGCGAGCTGCGTGCGGATATGTAAAATAGGTATAACGATCGGTACGAGAGACCACCTGGGTATTCCCTTGTACGTCAAAGCTTCTTGCTCCCTTGGTGCTTCCCTCCCGTGATGGGTCCGATGATCTAGCTATCGTTGAGGGCCTCCAGAGAATAGGGTCCTGAAAGGAAGAAAATGATAAAGATATACTGGTCCTGAGGTGGTTGAACCGCATTGTGGGACGCGCCATAGCCGTGCCTGCGCCTATACCCATGGTATCTTTAGTGCGTAGTTATGTACGCGCGGCGTAAATTTCGTCGCTTGACTGGGACTAGGACGGAGGCCGAATTGCTAGGAGAACTCTAAATGCGCCTGGCGATTCTGTTGCAGGTTATTCCGGACTCGCTTGAATGTTTCTATGGACCTTGTCGCTGGAATTGACGGTTTGCCTCAAAAGGCTGCTTTGCATTTCTGCTGCAAGGGCCACAGTGTTCTCCTCCGTGCGGAGCGAGCGTTCTGTGTTTCCGTTAACTGTTATAACCCCACGAGGTCCTAGCATTTTGAGCTTGAGGTATGCATAATGCGGTACCACATTGAATCTAGCGAATGCGTTTCGTCCGAGCAGTGCATGATAGCCACTGTGGAAGGGGACGATATCGAAGATTAACTCTTCGCTTCAAAAGTTATCCGGTGATCCGAAGACCACTTCCAGTGTGATTGAGCCCGTGCAACAGGCCTCTACACCTGGTATGACACCTTTGAAGGTGGTTTTTGTGGGTTTGATCCTCAAGGGGTCTATACCCATTTTGCGCACCGTATCCTGATAAAGCAGGTTCAGGCTGCTGCCACCGTCCATAAGGACTCGAGTGAGGTGGAATCCATCAATGATAGGATCAAGGACCAATGCGGCAGAACCGCCATAACGGATACTAGTGGGGTGGTCCCTGGGATCAAAAGTGATTGGACAAGAAGACCATGGGTTGAACTTTGGGGCGACTAGCTCCATCGCGTAGACGCCCCTGAGTGCACGCTTCCGTTCCCGCTTGGGGATATGGGTTGCATATATCATGTTCACCATTTTCACTTGGGGAGGAAATTTCTTCTATCCTCCTGTGTTCGGCGGCAGGGGCTCCTCCTCGTCATCGCTATGCAACCCCTTTTCCTTGCTTTCAGCATTCAACTTGCCGGCCTGTTTAAACACCCAACATTCTCTATTGGTGTGGTTGGCTGGCTTATCGGGGGTGCCGTGAATTTGACACGAGCGGTCGAGTATGCGGCCCAGACTGGACGGGCCCGGACTGTTTCTTTTGAACGACCTTTTCCATCGACCGGATTTAGAGCCACTGAATCCGGCATTGACTGTCGTGTCTTCGGCGTTGTCGCCGTTGTTGCGGTGCTTGTATCTGTTGCGACGTGGCTTGCCGTTGCTGTCTATCGCCTCCGATGTGCCAGGGTTGCTTGCTGTGTTGTTGCTATGGGCCAACCAGCTATCCTCGCCCATGCAGAAGCGGGTCAAGAGTGTTGTGAGGGCTGCCATGGACTTTGGCTTCTCTTGGCCGAGATGTCTGGCGAGCCACTCGTCACGGATGTTATGTTTAAAGGCCGCTAGGGCTTCGACATCCGGTCAGTCCACAATTTGGTTCTTTTTGTTTAGGAACCGAGTCCAAAATTTCCTGGCTGACTCTCCGGGCTGTTGTGTGATACGTCTCCAACGTATCTATAATTTTTTATTGTTCCATGCTATATTATATTCTTCTTTGGACATTATTGGGCTTTATTATACACTTTTATATTATTTTTGGGACTAACCTACTAACCGGAGGCCCAACCCAGAATTGCTGTTTTTTTTGCCTATTTTAGGGTTTCAAAGAAAAGGAATATCAAACGGAGTCCAAACGGAATGAAACCTTCGGGAACATGATTTTCGGAACGAACATGATCCAGAGGACTTGGACCCTACGTCAAGAAATCAACGAGGAGGCCACGAGGTAGGGGGCGCGCCTACCCCCCAGGCGCGCCCTCCACCCTCGTGGCCCCCCTGTGGCTCCACCGACGTACTCCTTCCTCCTAAATATACCTATGTACCCCAAACGATCAAAGACGGAGCGAAAACCCTAATTCCACTGCCGTAACTTTCTGTATCCACGAGATCCCATCTTGGGGCCGGTTCCGGAGCTCCGCCGGAGGGGGCATCGATCACGGAGGGCTTCTACATCAACACCATAGCCTCTCCGATGAAGTGTGAGTAGTTTACCTCAGACCTTCGGGTCCATAGTTATTAGCTAGATGGCTTCTTCTCTATTTTTGGATCTCAATACAATGTTCTCCCCCTCTCTCATGGAGATCTATTCGATGTAATCTTCTTTTGCGGTGTGTTTGTTGAGATCGATGAATTGTGGGTTTATGATCAAGTTTATCTATGAACAATATTTGAATCTTCTCTGAATTCTTTTATGTATTATTGGTTATCTTTGCAAGTCTCTTCGAATTATCAGTTTGGTTTGGCCTACTTGATTGATCTTTCTTGCAATGGGAGAAGTTCTTAGCTTTGGGTTCAATCTTGCGGTGTCCTTTCCTAGTGACAACAGGGGCAGCAAGGCACGTATTGTATTGTTGCCATCGAGGATAACAAGATGGGGTTTTTATCATTTTGCATGAATTTATCCCTCTACATCATGTCATCTTGCTTAAGGCATTACTCTGTTCTCTTGAACTTAATACTCTAGATGCATGCTGGATAGCGGTCGATGTGTGGAGTAATAGTAGTAGATGCAGGCAGGAGTCGGTCTACTTGTCTCGGACGTGATGCCTATATACATGATCATACCTAGATATTCTCATAACTATGCTCAATTCTGTCAATTGCTCAACAGTAATTTGTTCACCCACCGTAAAATACCTATGCTCTTGAGAGAAGCCACTAGTGAAACCTATGGCCCCCGGGTCTATCTTCATCATATTAATCTTCCAACACTTAGTTATTTCCTTTCCTTTTTTACTTTACTTTTATTTTACTTTGCATCTTTATCATAAAAATACCAAAAATATTATCTTATCATATCTATCAGATCTCACTCTCGTAAGTGACCGTGTAGGGATTGACAACCCCTTATCGCGTTGGTTGCGAGGATTTATTTGTTTTGTGTAGGTGCGAGGGACTCACATGTAGCCTCCTACTGGATTGATACCTTGGTTCTCAAAAACTGAGGGAAATACTTACGCTACTTTGATGCATCACCCTTTCCTCTTCAAGGGAAAACCAACGCAGTTCTCAAGAGGTAGCATTGTGTTATGTGACTTAAATCATCAGCATCCGGTGGTCGCACATAAGTGCCCTGGAAGTTGTCCAGGAATGCGTCTGCCAGGTTCTCCCAACTTCCGATGGAGTTTGCTGGCAAGCTATTTAGCCAATGCCGAGCTGGTCCTTTTAGTTTTAACGGGAGGTACTTGATGGCGTGTAGATCATCCTCGCGGGCCATGTGAATGTGGAGGAAGAAATCCTCTATCCATACCGCGGGGTCAGTAGTACCATCGTATGATTCAATGTTCACGGGTTTAAACTCTTCTGAGAATTCATGATCCATTACTTCATCAGTGAAGCATAGGGGGTGTGCGATGCCTCTGTGCCGGGCTATGTCACGACACAATTTGTATGAGTCTTGTCTGCTGTGTTCGGCCCGGCCGGATTTGCTTTTCGTATATCTGGCATGACGGTCATCGTCATGTGTTGGGGCGCGCTCTCGTGATCTGAAGATCGATCTTTTGTGTCCTGCTTTGTTTTCCAATACGTCTCGCCGGTCCTCTGTGTTACCCCGGGCCTTGCTGTTTTTGTTTGGCTGGCGACGGGGTGCGGTTTGGACTTCGGGCTTATATGCCACCTTGTCTCGGCCACGAGGTGGCCGGTCTGCCGCATCATATGCTGGAAGCGCAGGCTTTAATGCTTCCTCTTCAAGTTGGGGTAGCAACCTGTGCTTTGGGAAACTTTTGATTGGGCGCTCGAGTTCGTGTTCCTCGACTGCCCGGACCTCAGTCCATCTATCTGCTAGCAGATCTTGCTTAGCTTGAAGCTGTTGTTGCTTTTTCTCCAGGCTTTTTGCTGTGGAAATAAGCCGATGCTTTATGCGTTCCTGTTCGACGGGATCCTCAGACACGATGAATTCTTCGTCGCCGAGGCTCACCTCGTATTCGGAGAGAGGCATGTAATTGTCATCCTCTGATTCTCCGTCTGCTGCCTGTTCCTTGGGGCTGGCTTGCCCATGCTCCTGCTCAAAGCCTGGTATCGCTGTTTGCAGCGTCATTGTCTTCGGCACTATTTGCAGCGTCATTGTCTCCTGTGCCGGTATCGCTGTTTTTGCTATGGCGGGGCTTAGAGCAGCGCCGATGACGCCGATTCTTGGATTGCTTCTCGGGGGGATTATCCTCCGTTGCCTTATTGCCATCGCTTTCTTTGGGGGTGTCTACCATGTATATATCATACGATGAGGTGGCAGTCCAGCGCCCTGTGGGCGGTGGTTCCTGTTCGTCTCCCGCATCATCGTCCATACCGTCGATGTCTTCGGAGTCGAAGTCGAGCATGTCGGTTAGGTCGTCGACAGTGGCTACTAAGTGGGTGGTGGGTGGGGAACGAATTTCTTCACCGTCCGCTTCCCACTCGAGCCGGACATAGTTCGACCAAGGGTCTCCTGACAAGGAGAGAGACCATAATGAGTTTAGCACGTCGCCTAGGGGCGAGTGCTGAAAGATATCCGCATAGGTTAACTCCATGATCGGTGCCTAATCAGATTGAATGGGCACGTACACGAGCGGTTCGGAGTCTGTGGCCGGGGACGAATCCGAGTGTCCGGTGATTCATCTCCATCGTATCTATAATTTTTGATTGTTCCATGCCAATATTATTCAACTTTCATATACTTTTGGCAACTTTTTATACTATTTTTGGGACTAACATATTGATCCAGTGCCCAGTGCCAGTTCCTGTTTGTTGCATGTTTTTTGTTTCGCAGAATATCCATATCAAACGGAGTCCAAACGGAATAAAAACTGACGGAGATTTTTTTGGAATATATATGATTTTTGGGAAGAAGAATCCACGCGAGACGATGCTCGAGGGGCCCACGAGGTAGGGGGGCGCGCCCTGGGGAGGCAGGTGCGCCCCTGACCCTCGTGGCCACCCCGTAAGGCAGTTGATGCCCTTCTTTCACCGCAAGAAAGCTAATATCCGGATAAAGATCGTGTTAAATTTTTAGCCCAATCAGAGTTAGGGATCTCCGGGAATATAAGAAACGGTGAAAGGGAAGAATCTGAGAATGCAGAAACAGAGAGAGACAGAGAGACAGATCCAATCTCGGAGGGGCTCTCTGTGACGCCCCGATTTAATCGTACACTAATCATACACGCAAACGTGTACGATCAAGATCAGGGACTCACGGGAAGATATCACAACACGACTCTACAAATATAATAAGTCATACAAGCATCATATTACAAGCCAGGGGCCTCGAGGGCTCGAATACAAGAGCTCGATCATAGACGAGTCAGCGGAAGCAACAATATCTGAGTACAGACATAAGTTAAACAAGTTTGCCTTAAGAAGGCTAGCACAAACTAGGATACAGATCGAAAGAGGTGCAGGCCTCCTGCCTGGGATCCTCCTAACTACTCCTGGTCGTCGTCAGCGGGCATCACGTAGTAGTAGGCACCTCCGGTGTAGTAGGAGTCATCGTCGAAGGTGGCGTCTGGCTCCTGGGCTCCAACATCTGGTTGCGACAACCAGGTAGAAGGGATAGAGGGAAAAGAAGGAGAAAGCAACCGTGAGTACTCATCCAAAGTACTCGCAAGCAAGGAGCTACACTACATATGTATGCATTGGTATCAACTGGAATAAGGCTATTATATGAGGACTGGACTGCAGAAAGCCGGAATAAGAGGGGGATAGCTAGTCCTTTCGAAGACTACGCTTCTGGCAGCCTCCGTCTTGAAGCATGTAGAAGAGAGTAGACTGAAGACCTCCAAGTAGCATCGCATAGCATAACCCTAACCGATGATCCTCCCCGCGTCGCCCTGTGAGAGAGCGATCACCGGTTGTATCTGGCACTTGGAAGGGTGTGTTTTATTAAGTATCCGGTTCTAGTTGTCATAAGGTCAAGGTACAACTCCAAGTCGTCCTGTTACCGAAGATCACGGCTATTCGAATAGATTAACTTCCCTGCAGGGGTGCACCACATACCCCAACACGCTCGATCCCATTTGGCCGGACACACTTTCCTGGGTCATGCCCGGCCTCGGAAGATCAACACGTCGCAGCCCCACCTAGACCAACAGAGAGGTCAGCACACCGGTCTAAACCTAAGCGCCCAGGGGTCTGGGCCCATCGCCCTTAGCACACCTGCACGTTGCGTGGGCGGCCGGAAGCAGACCTAGCCTAGTGGCGTTCCAGTCCAATCCAGCGCGCGCCGCTCCGTCGCTGACGTCAAGAAGGCTTCGGCTGATACCACGACGCCGGGATACCCATAACTACTCCCGCGTAGATGGTTAGTGTGTATAGACCAAATGGCCAGACTCAGATCAAATACCCAGATCTCGTTAAGCGTGTTAAGTATCCGCGAACGCCGACCAGGGCCAGGCCCACCTCTCTCCTAGGTGGTCGGAACCTGCCCTGTCGCTCCGCCTCAAAGATCCACTCGCGGGTGCTCCTACGAGCCGACCCGTCTTTAATCACCACATGTATCATGTATAAAGTATATAGTATTATACCCGTGATCAACTCCCCGAGTGATCACGGCCCGATAGTATAGCATGGCAGACGGACAAGGATGTAGGGCCACTGATGAAAATACTAGCATCCTATGCTAAGCATTAGGATTGCAGGTAAAGGTAACAACAGTAGTAGCAAGGACAGGCTATGGCATCAATATAGGATTAACGGGGAAGCAGTAACATGCCTACACTACTCTAATGCAAGCAGTATAGAGAAGAGTAGGCGATATCTGGTGATCAAAGGGGGGGGCTTGCCTGGTTGCTCTGGCAAGAGAGAGGGGTCGTCAACTCCGTAGTCGTACTGGGGTAGCAGCGGCGTCGGTCTCGGTGTCTAGAGAGAGAAGAGGGGGAAGAAACAATAAATATAATGCAAGCATATGCATAGTGATGCATGACAAGACAAGTTACGGCGTTAGAGGTGCCCTAACGCGGTAGTAGGTGATACCGGTGAAGGGGGATAACATCCGGGAAAGTATCCCCGGTGTTTCGCGTTTTCGGACCGGTGAACCGGAGGGGGAAAGTTGCGAGTTTGATAGGTTAGGGATGCGTGGCGAACGAATGGGCTGCGTATCCGAATTCGTCTCGTCGTTCTGAGCAACTTTCATGTTGAAAATATTTTAATCCGAGTTACGGATTAAAAGATATGATTTTCTAAAGATTTTAATAATTTCTGGAATTTAATTAATTATTTAAATCTAACATTATCCAAAACAGTGTTTGCTGACGTCATCATGACGTCAGCATGACATCAGCAGTCAACAGAGGGCGTTGACTGGTCAAACTGACGTGTGGGTCCAGCGGGGCCCACCTGTCATACCCTGTTTAGGCTAATCAGGTTTTAGCTAAACTAATCACAGTTTAATTAGACTAATTAGTTAATTTGATTAATCTAATTATGATTAATTAACTTAATTAATTCCTTAATTAATTAATTATTATTATTATTATTAATTTTAATTCCTTTTTTTTTAATCGTTCTGGGGCGGGGCCCCCTTGTCATAGGCCAAGGCCTAACGGGCATACGGGTAGTGGTTCTCAGCGTCGGGCGCCGGGTGCGGGCGCACCCGAGCGGGCGTTCGCCCGCAGGGCGGGACGAGGCCGCCGGGGCACCGACGGCGGGGCACGCCGGCGCGGCAGCCGGGGCCACGGCGGGCGGAGGCGAGGGGTGGCGCTGGTGCGGCCAGTGGCGCGGTGGCGTGGCCGTGGGAGGAGGAGAGGGCGGAGACTAGGCGTGGCGAGGCACGGTGCCATGGGGCGCCGGCCGGAGCAGCAGGGGGGCAGGCGGTGAGGGGAGGCGGCGCAGAGGGGCGAGGCCACCGGCGACGGGGCGCTGCAGTGGTGGTGGCCGCACCGCCGCAGCACCAGTACTGCTGCACCTCGTGGCGGGGCACGGCCAAGAACGGCAAGGGGCGACGGTGTGGCCGACGCGGTGGTGCGCGTGCGCACGGTCGGCCTCGAGCAGAGGCAGGGAAGGAGGAGGACGAAGCCGTGGCCTCACCGGGATTCGTAGGGACGGGACAGCGGGGGTTGAGGAGGAGGACGGTGACGAGCGGCGTAGGGGATGCAGGCCGGCGGGGAGGAGGATGCAGTCCGGGTGGGGGGGGGGGGGGGGGGGGGTCCGGCGATGGTGATGAGGTGGCGGGGCTGCGCCGGAATGGCGTCAGGGGCACGGGGCCGGGCCCTTGAGCGAGGGCAGGCGGCGACGGCGGGGGTTGGCGTGGCGGCGACGGAAGGGGGGGCCCCTTCCGGTCCAGGAAAGGGGGAGGGGGTGAGGACGACGGCGAGCGACGGGCGGGGCGGCGCCGGTGATGCGTCGGGGAGGCGGCGATGGGTTCGGGCCCGATGCCGATTGGATCGGGGGGGGAGTGGGGGCGAGAGGAGAGGTGGGGAGTGGGGGGTGGGAAGTGGGGCAACGGCTAGGGTTTCGGTCGGGTGGGGGGGGGTTAACAGAGTGTGTGGGGGGGCCGGGCCAAGTGGGCCGGCTGGGCGGCCTGGCTAGCCCCGTGGCCAGCTGGGCCGAGGCCCAGCGAGGGGTGGGGCTTTTATTTTTCTTTTGTTGTTGTTTTCTCATTTTCTTTCTGTTTTATTTTAGTTGCACTATATTTTTGGTTTAGTAAAATATGAAAATAGCTCCAAAAATAGTGTGTCAAATTAATCCACTATTCTAAGAAGTTTTTACCTCAGAATAAAAATAGTTTAGAATTTGGTAAAATATATTAGGAGTATAACTAATTGTTTTGATGTTGTTTTAATCACTTTAGGGTATTTAAATATTTTATAAAGATGTTGTTACTCCACCAATAATATCCATGATTTATTTTCCACATTAAGAACATTTTAGTTTTGACTTTTGAAAACTTTAATTGTTTGACTTGATTTTAAATTTGAATTCGAACCGTTTTTGAACCATCGCGAGATTAGTAACAGTAATCGAGGTGATGTGGCATCATTAGCATGGAATTACTGTAGCCTAATTATCCGGGCGTCACAATTCTCCTCCACTACAAGAAATCTCGTCCCGAGATTTAAGAGGGGAAGTGACGGGGAAGCGATTTGGTTACGAAATTCTAACGAACCCTCGATTTGAAACTTAAGAAATTATCGAGAGCAAAGTAAGAAGTTGCACAATAGAAGTTTCAAGCGCATAGGCAATCGTTCGTTGCCTGATTACGAAATGTGAAAGGGGGTTCAGAGCAATGGGAAAGTATTGCGTCTGATACCAGAATAGATCACTAGGAAGGTGGCCCGTGAATTAAATTCGAAGCCAAGCGCGAGGAATAACCATTAGAAATAGGGTTGTTCAGGAGAGTCAGGTTTCGATCCTGTGGAACTGTGGGTTATGGGCCCACCATGTGGGTTAAAAGTTGGAAGGGTGGAGACGTCTTGCGTGATCATGCAAGCAAGGCAAGTCAGAGGCTAGCCTGTCGATTATGTCGGCAACAACGATGGTACCAAGGGCGAGGGACGAAGAGAACCATTTTCCTGCTCGTTGAACGAGGCGGACCAATAGGCAAGGTTCTCGTCCATCGGTGGCTACCAGAATGTCATCAACAATAGTACCAGGGTCTTATTGACAGAGTCGTACAACCGAGGTGTTTATATAAGCAGCGAATCATTACTTCTTATATATTATAGATCACAAGGAGGTTTAAACAAACCAATGGAAGGAAAATGTGATCATCAGATCAAACAGAATAGTGGAAAGGATAATGTGTTTGTCACATATACCAGGGGTATACCCTTCCCAAGGACAAGCAGAGCATGATATCCATGACAGTATATAATGTAGAAAACTCCTTAGGTAGGGGAGAGAAATTTCAGGACATTACCCGTACATCGGTGTTTGGATAATTGAGCAGGAAACATTTAGCATTGGGCTTCAAATGGTCTTGTTGAAAATTGAAGTACCATAGGCATGCTCCGAGAAAGCATTGACACGGTCATCAGGTGAAGATCAGACTTTGGAAACACAAAGGATCCATCAGGAATAACTTGTAGAATAAGTCTTACAATTTCCTCATGGAAGAATGGATGATCTTGCTGAAAAGGAATCTATAACAATATGGCCAACCGGCCAGGTGTGCTAGGCACGACACCACCTTATCAGGTCACATAAGACCAATGTTATAACTCTTGGAAATATGTTCCAACCATCATATCTGACCGAGATTAAGATCTGATTGGTGTCAGGATAACTCAGACTCAGGAGGCCCGAGGAGAAAAGGTGCGACACAAATTGTCAAGATAACATTGTAAGATTCTCGGGAATTGAACTGGGGAAGCAAGTTCCGAATCATGAGTTCATTATTAAATCAAGGATAGAATGAGGTGGCTGATGAACTCAGCGACAATTCATCGAGATTTCCAAAAGATGGATTTCCACAATTATGTGAACAGGAAATATCATTTGTCGGATCAATGATATAATGATGTATGCTCGAGGGAAACATGCTCAACTGAGCAATGATAGAAGGGTGCACCCAGGAATCTGGACTAGGTAGCACGATCAATGTTTGAATGATGATTCAATAAGCAATAGAATTCTAATGAAACTGTAGAGCAATAACTTCAAAGCAATAGGGTTGCTAGAAGTTTAGAATTTACACATCACAGACCATTTGTCGGTATTCCTGTTAGAAACAACAGGGAGACCAAGAAATGAATGCAAATGGCGAGAGATATTACTATACCAGGAATTCTCAAGAGGTGGTAAAATTACCACGACATTCTTGACACAAAAGGTGGTAATATTCCAAGGTAAAGAAGGACAAATGCTGGATACCAAGGAACTCAAGGTATAACACAAAACATGATCAAGTTTGTGTTGGAGGGAAGGCAATAAAGTGGCCGATGATAACACAAATCATCGGGGGCAAGGATGGTATTTCTCATCATGAATTCAGTTGATACCCTTGAAGAGCTCAGAATGCTAATGATTAAAATTAGCACGATAATGATGTATCCGTTCAGGCTAGGGCAGACATGGAGTATTAAACTTGTAAGCGATGAAGATCTCTAATCTTCGTTGAATCGCAGTGCAGACTCGATTCCGTTATCGGTGTCCTTGAGTGTTTCATAACTCAAGGCCCGTGAAAAATTGGAGTCCGTGAGAATGTAATACCTGATGAAGAACTCATAAGAGGTTATGCAGTTCCATGATAATCTCGAGATACCAGGGGGGTAATGCTCGACGACAGATCAAAGTAGAGATTGGACTAGGGTATTGCTCTGCAGAAGAAAATTGCTTAAACTTGCATGAGAAATGTTATTTAAAGGAGAACATGGTCAGAACCACGATTGCAAAAGGGCCTAATCCCAGAGATAAGATGAACTTATACCAAGGGAATAATTAATTTAAGAAAAGCTTTAATGATAAGATCTACATCGTGTCCATGGGCGTGAACACAAAGTTCAAGATCGACTCCCACTTCTTCAATATATAACCTTCCATTCACTTTTCGCTTTGATAAAGGCATTAGTGTTGAAAGTTTTATCTGGTGAAATACCAGATGAGTATGACTCGTGAAAACTTCCGAGTTCACACATATAAAGGAAGGCATAGGTTCAACCCGTCAGGGTATCGTGGAAACATATAACACAAGCTTCAATAGTAAATACGACCAGCTCGAAAGCAGAGCATGGTTGGCAAAAGGAGAGGATACAAATTACCAAAGGCATTATATATCGGAGAAAGAACTCACAAGGTGATTAATTATGAAGGACATTGTCGGATAATAATCCAACAGTGGATATGGTGATCCACAATGGAGCTGATGTGAGTATCGATACCCAATCAGAGGAAGAAAGAATGCAAATGCATCGTTTTACAGAACATCTGAATAATTCAACGTTTAAATAACAAAGGATTTATGATTTTCAAATCAAGGGATCAGGAGCAAACGCTAAGATCAAGGACGGACAAGTTGAATAGACTTAGGGGTACAATTGATGGCAATCTGATTGGTCGAGGACCAGCTCACGTTTTAAATGACATCTGAGCTAGAAGGATGAATTCTATGATCTGAGTGAGGATTGCGAGCATTCGCAACATATTGAGTCAATGGACTCAAGATGATATTGACAAAGTTTGCCAATAAGATTACTATACTTATGGGATTAACCATAATGCAAGCAAGCAAGAATTTCAGAAGCAATAGGTTGCTCAGGATTTTCGGAAGACCGAAATGGTATTTCGAAGAATTTTGTGAACTGCATGAATACCTGGGGATGAGCGGATACTCGATAAATGCGAGTAATTATCCATAGTGGTATGCATGTGGCAAAGAACTGCAAGGCAGTAGGCACAAAGTATTCTCGGGGTATCTTATAATAACAAGATCGACTGGGAATAAAAGTAAGAACGACATGTGTAAGTATTTATCCATAGGGATTTTTCGGTGGTAGGGAATTGCAAAAGCAACAGGCACAAGGTATCGAGAAAATATCGGAGAGTATTGTCAGAATCTTCTGTTGAAGCAGTCGACCATCCGTAATGAAAGGGTTCTCCGGCAGGAAGTGGTCACGAGAACCTAGAGTTAGATTTTAGCAAAATCATTTAACCCGAATAGAAGAGAGATCAGAGTCCCAGAGTATAGATCGAGGAATAAAAGATCCTAATAACACCCGATGGCGACGTGGGCCCAAGGGCCGCACAGCCAAGTTAGTAAAACAATTTTCATCGACTAGACTCAACTTCGGCCAAGGAGTGTGGAAGGGGGATTCCTACAGGCAGTCGGCTCTGATACCAACTTGTGACGCCCCGATTTAATCGTACACTAATCATACACGCAAACGTGTACGATCAAGATCAGGGACTCACGGGAAGATATCACAACACGACTCTACAAATATAATAAGTCATACAAGCATCATATTACAAGCCAGGGGCCTCGAGGGCTCGAATACAAGAGCTCGATCATAGACGAGTCAGCGGAAGCAACAATATCTGAGTACAGACATAAGTTAAACAAGTTTGCCTTAAGAAGGCTAGCACAAACTAGGATACAGATCGAAAGAGGTGCAGGCCTCCTGCCTGGGATCCTCCTAACTACTCCTGGTCGTCGTCAGCGGGCATCACGTAGTAGT
>NC_053022.1:374259848-374278939 GCF_003073215.2 Triticum urartu | reverse complement strand
GCTAACCTTTCAGAGCATGAAGAAGAAAGATTATTGAAAACTCTGAAGAAGCACCATGCTGCTATTGGATATACTCTTGATGATCTTAAGGGCATTAGTCCCACTCTATGTCAACATAAAATAAATTTGGAAGCAGATGCCAAACCAGTTCGTGATCCTCAACAACGTCTGAATCCTAAAATGAAAGAAGTGGTAAGAAAAGAAATACTAAAGCTTCTGGAGGCAGGTATAATTTATCCCGTTGCTGATAGTCAGTGGGTAAGTCATGTTCATTGTGTCCCTAAGAAGGGAGGTATTACTGTTGTTCCTAATGATAAAGATGAATTGATTCCACAAAGAATTATTACAGGTTATAGGATGGTAATTGATTTCCGCAAATTAAATAAGGCTACTAAGAAAGATCATTACCCCTTACCTTTTATCGATCAAATGCTAGAAAGATTATGCAAACATACACATTACTGCTTTCTAGATGGTTATTCTGGTTTCTCTCAAATACCTGTGTCGGCTAAAGATCAATCAAAGACTACTTTTACATGCCCTTTTGGTACTTTTGCTTATAGACATATGCCTTTTGGTTTATGTAATGCACCTGCTACCTTTCAAAGATGCATGATGGCTATATTCTCTGACTTTTGTGAAAAGATTTGTGAGGTTTTCATGGACGACTTTTCCGTCTATGGATTCCTCTTTTGATGATTGCTTGAGCATGATCGAGTTTTGCAGAGATGTGAAGAAACTAATCTTGTCTTGAATTGGGAAAAGTGCCACTTTATGGTTAATGAAGGTATTGTCTTGGGGCATAAAGTTTCTGAAAGAGGTATTGAAGTTGAAAAGCCAAGGTTGATGCTATTGAAAAGATGCCATGTCCCAAGGACATCAAAGGTATAAGAAGTTTCCTTGGTCACCGGATTTTATAGGAGGTTCATTAAGGACTTCTCAAAAATTTCTCGGCCTCTGACTAATTTATTACAAAAAGATATACCATTTGTCTTTGATGATGATTGTGTAGAAGCATTTGAAATACTTAAGAAAGCATTAGTCTCTGCACCTATTGTTCAGCCACCTGATTGGAATTTACCCTTTGAAATTATGTGTGATGCTAGTGATTATGCTGTAGGTGCTGTTCTAGGGCAAAGAGTTGATAAGAAATTAAATGTTATCCATTATGCTAGTAAGACTCTAGACAATGCTCAAAGAAATTATGCTACTACTGAAAAAGAACTTTTAGCAGTTGTATTTGCTTGTGATAAGTTCAGACCTTATATTGTTGATTCTAAAGTAACTATCCACATTGATCATGCTGCTATTAAATATCTTATGGAAAAGAAAGATGCTAAACCTAGACTTATTAGATGGGTTCTCTTGCTACAAGAATTTGATTTGCATATTGTTGATAGAAAAGGAGCTGAAAACCCCGTTGCCAACAACTTATTTAGGTTAGAGAATGTTCTTGATGACCCACTACTATTGATGATAGCTTTCCTGATGAACAATTAAATGTCATAAGTACTTCTCATAGTACCCCTTGGTATGCTGATTATGCTAATTATATAGTTGCTAAATTTATACCACCTAGCTTCACATACCAACAAAAGAAACAGTTCTTCTATGATTTGAGACATTACTTTTGGGATTACCACATCTTTATAAAGAAGGAGTAGAGTGGTGTTATTAGATGTTGTGTACCTGAGCATGAACAGGAACAATCCTAGCAAGTGCCACTCCGAAACTTATGAAGGACACCATCGCGGGAGATAGAACTGCACATTAGGTATTGCAATCCGGTTTTTAATTGACTTACTCTCTTCAAGGATGCCCGTAAAGTTTGTCCTATCTTGTGATGAATGTCAAAGAATTGGTAATATTAGTAGACGTCAAGAATGCCTATGAATTATTCACTTGTTATTGAACCATTTGATGTTTGGGGCTTTGATTATATGGACATTTCCTTCCTCTAATGGATATACACATATTTTTAGTTGCTGTTGATTACGTTACTAAGTGGGTAGAAGCTATTCCAACTAGTAGTGCTGATCATAACACTTCTATTAAAATGCTTAAAGAAGTTATTTTTCCGAGTTTGGAGTCCCTAGATATTTAATGACTGATGGTGGTTCACATTTTATTCATGGTGCTTTCCGTAAAATGCTTGCTAAATATGACGTCAATCATAGAATTGCATCTCCGTATCACCCACAGTCTAGTGGTCAAGTAAATTGAGTAATAGAGAACTTAAATTAATTTTGCAAAAGACTGTCAATAGGTCTAAAAGAATTGGTCCAAGAAACTTGATGATGCATTATGGGCCTATAAAACTGCTTATAAAAATCCTATGGGTATGTCTCTGTATAAAATTGTATATGGAAAAGCATGTCACTTACCTCTCAAACTAGAACATAAGGCATATTGGACTATTAAAGAGCTCAATTATGATTTTAAACTTGCCGGTGAAAGAGGTTACTTGATATTAGCTCACTTGATGAATGGAGAATCCAAGCTTATGAAAATGTCAAGTTGTTTAAAGAAAAGGTTAAAAGATGGCATGACAAAAGGATACAAAAGCGTGAGTTTAATGTAGGTGATTATGTATTGCTATACAACTCTCATTTAAGATTTTTTGCAGGAAAACTTCTCTCTAAATGGGAAGGCCCCTATGTTATCGAGGAGGTATATCGTTCCGGTGCCATAAAAATCAACAACTTCGAAGGCACAAATCTGAAGGTGGTAAACGGCCAGAGAATTAAACATTATATCTCAGATAATCCCATAAATGTTGAAACCAATATTATTGAAACCGTAACCCCGGAAGAATACATAAGGGACACTTTCCAGAACGTTTCAGACTCCAAAAAGGAATAGGTATGTGGTACGGTAAGTAAACCGACTCCAAAACAATTTTAAGGCAATATTTCTCCGTTTTGGAATATTTAGAAAAATAGAAAATTAAGTAGCAGTCCAGGAAGGACACGAGGGCCCCACGAGGGGGGAGTGCGCGCCCTACCCCCTGGGCGCGCCCCCTACCTCGTGAGCACCTCGTGTGCCCTCCGGACTCCGTTTTCTTGCACGATACGTATTTTGGTCGGTAAAAATTCATTATATAACCTCCCGTAGGTGTTGACTCCCGTATCACGCAAAAATCCCTTGTCTTTGTTTTGAGCTG
This sequence comes from Triticum urartu, assembly GCF_003073215.2. Lineage (NCBI taxonomy): Eukaryota > Viridiplantae > Streptophyta > Magnoliopsida > Poales > Poaceae > Triticum > Triticum urartu. Next base: position 374,275,776 of record NC_053022.1, on the reverse strand, counting down.
TCCTAATGCAGACAGATCAACATTTCGTCCTAGGATTCGGAAGAAGAAAGCTATGTGGCTGATTACCTTGCAGATCCTAAGGTCTATGGGGATATGGAGCATTGTGGTTTGACTACGGAAGAAGAAGAAGAATATGAACCCAAGGGAAGGGAGGAGACGAGCTTAGATGAAGATGAAGTCCCACTACCTCAACCTGGGGACATGCATGTGGAGTTCAAAAAGTCAAGCCCCCGGATAGGGTAAAGAAACCTAAGATCGAGTTTATCCCTTTTCGCCTCTTGCAGGAAAACAAGCAGGAACTATGCAAAAAGATACTGAGCTGGAGCAGGAGATCGAGGACCTAAGGGACCAAAATTCTGTCCTCAAGCGCAAATTAAGGAAGAAGCCTACGCCATCAACAAAATCACCACCTGTCTCCACCAACAAAGAAGAATTGAGTATCTGGTATGGGCACTCCCCTTGGCAACTGCCAAGCTTGGGGGAGGTGCCCGGTATCGTATCACAATCACAACTCTATCTTTACCGTTTTCCTTAGTTTGATCCTATTAGTAGTATTTTGATCTAGTAGAATAAAGTTTATGGCATGATCTAGTTTTAAGTTTTGCTTTATGATCCTCTATGTAATCGAGTCCGTGAGCTATATAATAAAGATTAGTGTTGAGTCAAGGGCTTGATTTTCTTGCTATGATCTTGGGTGAATAAAAGAAAAGAGAAAAATAATAAGAAGAAACAAAAGTTCATATTGATCTTATTGATAGTAATGACTTCACATAGAAAGAGTGTGATGATTAAAAGTTGTTGGGAGTTGGCAGACATAGCTTTGGTCATCGTTGCAATTAATAGGAAGTAATAAGGAAAGAGAGGTTTCACATATAAATATACTATTATTGACATCTTTTATGATTGGGAGCACTCATCAAAATATGACATGCTAAAGAGTTGATGTTGGACAAGGAAGACAACGTAATGGGTTATGTTTCTTATATCTGAGATAAAGTATGTTGTCATGGATCATCCAACATGTTGAGCTTGCCTTTCCCCCTCATGCTAGCCAAATTCTCAGCACCAAGTAGAGATACTACTTGTGCTTCCAAATACCCTTAAACCAGTTTTGCCATGAGAGTCCACCATATCTACCTATGGATTGAATAAGATCCTTCAAGTAAGTTGTCATCGGTGCAAAGCAATAAAAATTGCTCTAAATATGTATGATTAGTGTGGGAGAAATAAGCTTTATACGATCTTGTGATGTGGAAAGTAATAAAAGCGACGGACTGCATAATAAAGGTTCATATCACAAGGGGCAATATAAAGTGACGTTCTTTCGCATTAAGATTTTGTGCATCCAACCATAAAAGCGCATGGCAACCTCTGCTTCCCTCTGCGAAGGGCCTATCTTTTATTATTATCTTCTACCTTATGCAAGAGTCATGGTGATCTTCACCTTCCTTTTTCATTTTATCCTTTGGCAAGCACAGTATGTTGGAAAGATCCTGATATATCTAATTGGATGTGGGGCATGAGTTATTATTGTTGACATTACCCTCGAGGTAAAAGGTTGTGGGGCGAAACTATAAGCCCCTATCTTTCTCTGTGTCCGATTAAAACTCCGTAACCACAAGTATTGCGCGAGTGTTAGCAATTATGAAGGACTAGATGATAGTTGAGTATGTGGACTTGCTTTTTAGCTCTGACATAGACTCTTTCTGATGTTATGATAAATTGCAATTGCTTCAATGACTGAGGTTATAGTTTGTTGGTTCTCAATAAGGTTTCTGATTCATACTTTTGCATTGTGAATAGATCATCACTTGAACATAAGTAATCATATGACAATATCTATATATGTTGCTGTTATGAGAATAATCATGATGCCCTCATGTCCGTATTTTATTTTTATCGACGCCTCTACCTCTAAACATGGGGACATATTTATTGTTATCGGCTTTCGCTTGAGGACAAGCGAGGTCTAAGCTTGGGGGAGTTGATACGTCCATTTTGCATCATGCTTTTATATCGATATTTATTGCATTATGGGCTGTTATTTCACATTATGTCACAATACTTATGGCTATTCTCTCTTATTTTACAAGGTTTACATAAGGAGGGAGAATGCCGGCAGCTGGAATTCTGGGCTGGAAAAGGAGCAAATATTAGAGACCTATTCTGCACAACTCCAAAAGTCCTGAAACTCCACGGAATACCTTATAATAAATAATGAAAAATCCTCGCCAAAGATGAAGACCAGGGGGCCCACACCCTCTCACGAGGGTGGGGGGCGCCCCCCTAGGGCGCGCCCCCTACCTCGTGGGCCCCCTGGTGGCTCTCCGATGACCATCTTCTCCTATATGAAGTCTTTCGTCGAGAAAAAAATAAGAAGCAACCTTTCGGGACGAAACTCCGCCGCCACGAGGCGGAACCTTGGCGGATCCAATCTAGAGCTCCGGCAGAGCTGTTCTGCCGGGGAAACTTCCCTCCCGGAGGGGGAAATCATCGCCATCGTCATCACCAACGCTCCTCTCATCGGGAGAGGGCAATCTCCATCAACATCTTCATCAGCACCATCTCATCTCAAAACCCTAGTTCATCTCTTGTATCCAATTCTTGTCCAAGTCCGGGATTGGTGCTAGTAGGTTGCTAGTAGTGTTAATTACTCCTTGTAGTTGATGCTAGTTGGTTTAATTGGTGGAAGATCATATGTTCAGATCCTTTATGCATATTATTACCCCTCTGATTATGAACATGAATATGCTTTGTGAGTAGTTACGTTTGTTCCTGAGGACAGGGAGAAGTCTTGCTATTAGTAGTCATGTGAATTTGGTATTCGTTCGATAGTTTGATGAGATGTATGTTGTCTAGCCTCTAGTGGTGTTATGTGAACGTCGACTACATAACACTTCACCATTATTTGGGCCTAGAGGAAGGCATTGGGAAGTAATAAGTAGATGATGGGTTGCTAGAGTGACAAAATCTTAAACCCTAGTTTATGCGTTGCTTCGTAAGGGGCTGATTTGGATCCATATGTTTCATGCTATGGTTAGGTTTACCTTAATACTTTTGTTGTAGTTGCGGATGCTTGCAATAGAGGTTAATCATAAGTGGGATGCTTGTTCAAGTAAGAACAGTACCCAAGCACCGGTCCACCCACATATCAAATTATCAAAGTACGAACGCGAATCATATGAACGTGATGAAAACTAGCTTGACGATATTCCCATGTGTCCTCGGGAGCGCTTTTCCTATTATAAGAGTTTGTTCCGGCTTGTCCTTTGCTACAAAAAGGATTGGGCCACTTGCTGCACTTTATTTACTTTTGTTACTTGTTGCTCGTTACATTTATCTTATCACAAAAATTCTGTTACCACTTATTTCAGTACTTGCAGAGAATACCTTGCTGAAAACCGCTTATCATTTGCTTCTGCTCCTCGTTGGGTTCGACACTCTTACTTATCGAAAGGACTACGATAGATCCCCTATACTTGTGGGGCATCAACGGGATGAACTCGGGGCGACGACGCAACAATCCGAAGGGACAACGCAATGGTGGGTCGATCGGCGACGGGCGTGTGCTATGGGACGGGCTTGGCAAAAAAGGCGTGTGATCAGTTGATCAGACTGACGGCGGTGTTGTACTCGCCATGGTGGGGATGACGCGCAAATCCGAGTCGATGGTGACGTTGTTGGTGATGTACCAGGCGATGACAACGAATACAGAGCAACAATGGAGAACACGCGGACGAGCGGCCGACAGCGTTGCACGAAGGTGTCCCTTGGGCGGCGCGTCCAGCCTTGCCACGCGATTGATGACGAAGCGGCTGGTGTAGAGTTGACGCCAATGTCAGAGTAGATGCCCGGGGTCGACGGCGGCGGCGGGCGACCCAAATCGATCTTAGATCATAAAACCAAAAAGTAAAACACCGATCAAGATGACCGGCGGAAGAGAGAAAAACCCGAAGCAATGACTCGGGAAAAAAGACTCTCTAGCGCAGCCGGTCAACACGATCGGCGGACGAACCCTAGGTACGGGCGGCGCAACCCCCATCGGCAGTCATGGAGGCCGACCACCCCGGGGGTGGCGCACAGGGCAGAAGCGACGGGCGACTGCTAGGGTTGGATCGGTTAGGTTGATACCATATTAGAAGGGATAAAGAAGGATTTGTGGAATCGTTGTTTATTACTTGAGCCTCGTGAGCATATATATATATAGAAGTACAATGGCTAACTTGAAATATAAGATAAGGCATCCTATACTTCCTAATAATCATAATACTCCACAGTCGCCCCACATAGAAGATCCATCACACGACACAATGTGTTAGTTAGTTGAGAATGGCACGACAGCGAGCGAGCGCGCCGGGACTCCAGTAAGGGATTCGTGAATTCGCCCAGACCAGCATTGCCACTATCCGCATCAAGACCCTTGCGTGCGTAAGTCACAAGCCAGCATCCAGGTTCAAACCAACAAACTGCGGAGTCCTAGGATAGAGGACCTACATTTATCTCTATAGTAAAAAAGGATTTGGACCTAGCCTGCACATCCAAAAGATATTCAACACTCATACCCACCATAGCACATAACCCCACAGATTCTTTCGAGGAGATATCCTTCCAACAGTTGAGGCCTCATAAACATACATATAACACATGCAAAGACATGGTCAATTCCATTCTCCCTGGCAGTAACAAGCAAGATAGCATATGGTCTCTTGAATCAGACCATCAATCACAAATCTTCTAAAAATAGAGGCACTCTAATTATCATTGGCAGACCAGTTACATACTGGAAACATAGAAGTAAGAACTAATGACAGAACCACAACATCATACGAGATTCTCATTTTACGCAAGTCTTCGAAGAGCAGACTGAACACGATCACATAAGATCCTGCAAAAGTTTCAATGCTTGTCCGGTTTGAGCACTATAAAAACGAACAGCTGTCTAAACATGAATATATAAACACTAGTTGTATATCGTCAATGACGTAAAGTTATATTTTCATTCCACTTATCATCTGCCTCTCGGCGCTCTCACAAAATGAAGAAACTAGAGTAACACACTTATACTATCCTTCTTCCCATCTATAATGTATCAGTGCTAATGAAAGCACAGGTGGAGTGACTAGAGCTAGTACTCCCTCACCTTGCAACCTTTCTACGGCATGGTGCAAGTGAGGTGGAGCAGATAGGAACCAGTATATCCATACAAGTTGGACAGGCTAGATCACGTGAGGCCTGACCCCCAACCAAGGGATTATAGGCTAGTTTACTCAGGCATTAGTTATCTAGTTAATCAGGAGTTACATATACATAGAGACTTTCAATTATGGACTAGAAGACGAAATATTAACATCAACAATGACGATTAATGGAACACCGCACACTCTATCAGGAATGGTGCATTGAACTAGCTGAGTAGCATTTCGGCCAGTCACGCGCGAAAATCTGATAGAATGTACGACTGAGCGCAAAGTTCGAACGAGACAACAAGATATGTTATTCACGCAAAAATCTTAAAAGTCCTGCGTCACCTATCTTCCCGACTGAACACAGTCGCGCCTGCGAGACAAGAGTACGAGAGCAATAGGCGCTAGCCACACACATAGGCCATGATGCCTCACTGTAAAGCGTCCGCAAGATAAACAAATGCCACTTCAATCTACAGCATCGAACTTGACTATAAGTGACCACCGCCTACTAGCAAAAAGTCTCGCCCCACGTCTGGACAGTAGACTCATAGAGAATAAGCAAATAGTTCTTGGTCTAACCGAGAGCTATATGTGCTGCTAGTAAAGGGACCGCCGCCACTATTACGATTGACCTGATCCCGAGAGCTCGCCTGCAAGAAGCGTATATTCATTTTAAGATTTGACAATTAAAAGTTGAGTTGAAACACGCCGTGATCCTCTGTCGTATGAACTTAAAAATACCCGAGATGAAGCCTGTGGTCTGTGTGCCGGCGCAAATCACACTATCGAAGGTACATTGAGACTATAGTATCCAACAACACACATATTTTCTACAACTACTCAGAATCTAAGCTGAGGTGGGGTTAACGATCCTTTGTGACTAGACTCGGGACCATAAAAAATAACTCGTCCAATTCCTGAATTGAATACTCAAAGTGTGTAAAATTATCTTTTACATTACACGCCAGAGCACTAAACCAGAACGCGAATACAGATACATGGAAATACCAAATATGAATAAGAGATACAACAAAGTCACTAAACAAATAAACAAAGGAGGGGGTTAGACAACACACATGAAGGCCAGATAGCATCGACTCTTGGATCGCTAGAGAGCGCCCTTGAGCAACTCCAGTTTTGGGGGTACTGCCAGGTCCAGGAATCCAGGCGATCAGCCCCATCATTTTCCTTACAACAACACACCGCTCTTCTCCACTACCGGTTGCGGTATGCAGATCTGCCTTTAGAGGACATCCACACCACCACGTGCTCGAGCCCTAGACTTTTTACATACTCACCACATAGCAACTGTGTCTCAACCGAAGGCATTCTCATCAGCAATAGCACCGCTGGCCCCACGCCCCAGGAGTACTCCTCCACACAGCGGCCCACAGTCGATCAAACAGGTTGAAGATATGCAATCAAGTACGCAGCATTAGAACATTCACAACTAGAAGTAGGTTATCACGCTCAATGCATTTAAGACATGGTGGTTCAAATCCTTCCTGAGCGGAACTGATCTGTTCGCGACAGACTCGTTTTCCTTGAAGATCTTCATGAGCCGCTCTCAATTTCTCAAGATCTTGCTTCCTTTGAAGATAATCATAGGAAAGCTTTTCATGAGTTGTTGAGAGCGTTTCATGACGACTTTCAAGTTCCTCATACTTAAATGAAGATTTTTTATGTCTTCAATTAAGGACGAGATCGAGTCATTTCAGCGTCCAACAGGTCATCGCTTTTGTCTAACAGTTTTTGAATATGTTCCATAGCTTTCTGTTGTTTAGTGACAAGGGAAGCAAGTTTTGCATAGCTGGGTCCAAATTCATCACCAGATTCATCATCACTGGATTCAGATAGATAGCATTCAATTACCTTAGCATCATTTGCCATAAGGCATGATGCAGAAGATGATGATTCTGGTTCGAATGTCATCGCTTTGAGTGACTCCTTAAAGTCCTCGAACCGAGGATCATGACGAGTTCGATGACCCTCATAGACCTCAGAGAGACGGTCCCAGATGAGCTTTGCATGATCGAGATGCATGACATTCCTAAACTGATTTTGAGATAGACAGGAAGCAGATGACGTCCTTCGCCGTGAGGTTGAGAAGAGTGTACTTGCGAATGTCATCAGCTTCCGCCATCTTGCACAGATCGGTCAGACCAATCTCAGTGACGGTCCACAGCGCTGTTTGCCATGAGGCGCTTCTTCATCATGGCCTTCCACTTGGGATACTCGTGACCGTCAAAGATGGGGCATGACACAGTCTTCATTCCTGTGTCGACATAACTAAAACTCCAGGCGGTTAAACCAAAATCACACAGAACAAGGGAGTACCTTGCTCTGATACCAATTGAAAGTGTGTTATATCGACTAGAGGGGGGTGAATAGGCGATTTTTATGAAAGTCTTCAAAACATGAGTTTCGAAGACAAACGATAGAAATAAACCTATCCATGCAGCGGAAGATAGACTACACTAGACAGACAATAGTCAAGCATTCAATGAAGTGAAACCACACTGACTAATAGTAGCTAGGCAGTAAGGATCAGGTACACAGTGAAGACAAATAGATAAAGCAAATAGGCACTGACTTTACAAGAGCCAACCGTAAATAAAGAGATGAGAAGGATAGAACCAGTGTGCGTGACGAAGACAAAGGTTTGGTAGACCAGTTCCAACTGCTGTGACAGTTGTACGTCTGGTTAGGGCGGATAGGTATTTAAACCTGAGGACACTCAGTCCGGACACTTAGTCCTGAGCACACAGCTCAGAACACTTAGTCTCTCCGTATTCCCCTTGAGCTAAGGTCACACAGACCTGCCCAATCACTCTGGTAAGTCTTCAAGGTAACACTTCCAAACCTTCACAGACTTCGTTCACCGGCGATCCACAATGACTCTTGGATGCTCAGAACGCGACGCCTAACCGGCTGGAGGATTCACAGTCCTCAAGTGTAATAAGTCTTCAGATCACACAGATAAGAAGACTTAAGTGATGCCTAACACTCTTTGGCTCTGGGTGGTTAGGGCTTTATCCTCGCAAGGAATTCTCTCTCAAAGGCTTCGAGGTGGGTTGCTCTCAAACGACAAAAGCCGTACTTAACTCTGAGCAGCCAACCGTTTATGGTTGTAGGGTGGGCTATTTATAGCCACTAGGCAACCCGACCTGATTTGTCCGAAATGACCCTGGGTCACTAAGGAACTGACACGTGTTCCAACGGTCAGATTTCAAACACACACGGCAACTTTACTTGGGCTACAAGCAAAGCTGACTTGTCCAACTCTGGAACAAGATTCGCTCTCATAGTCTTCACTCGAAGACATAGGATTTTGGTTAAGCATCACTTCAGTCATTCTGACTGGTTTCTTGGACCCCACTTAACAGTACGGTGGTTCCTATGACTCAACAAAGAAAAAAGAACTACGAAAGATCTAAGTCTTCGAGCTCCATAGTCTTCATGCATGTCTCTCTTTTGTCATAGTCTTCAAATGTGAATATCTTCATATACCACCTTTGACTTCAATGTCTTCATACATTTTTGGGGGTCATCTCTGGTAGTGAAACCGAATCAATGAGGGACGTCTACCTGTGTTATCCTGCAATTCTCACAAACACATTAGTCCCTCAACTAGGTTTGTCGTCAATACTCCAAAACCAACTAGGGGTGGCACTAGATGCACTACAATCCGACCCCCTACCTCATATAGGCATCACGTCCAGACAAGTAACCGACTCCTGCCTGCATCTACTACTATTACTCCATCACATCGACCCATCGCCCCTGGATCGGACGCGCCCCCTATTCCCGTCGCCTCGTTGCACCAACCCCACCACTCCTCCCGACACCCCCCACTCCTCCACACGAACCCTGCCACCCTCCGCTCCTCAGTCTTTCCCCCTTACTGACCTTCTGATCCGCATTACCCGTGAGCGTGAGTCCGGGGCGCACCGAGCGCCTTGCGCCATGTCAGCTGCATAGCCACTCCGCCGCGGGCCGCCCGAAGACTCACCCGACGACCAACTAGCCGCACGCGCGGTGCCGCCGAGCCGCCAAGGCGAAGTGCTTGCCCCGCCGGCCTGATCCTCACGCCCGCCGCCCCATCCCCCACTCGTCGCCGCCGTTGCCTTGTACCCTACGGCCCCGATGTGACGTCTCCCCAAGCCCCCTTCTTTCTCCTCCTTCCCCTGTCGCCGCGCACACCGTCCCGACGCCGCGCGCCCCGCTGCTCGCCCGCCGCCCACGACCACCTGCTGCTCGCACAGCTTTGCTCTCGGCTGCCCCGCGTCCCCGCGCTCGCCCGCGCGCACACCTTCGTGCCCACGGCCGCGCGCCTCGCCAAACGCAGTCGCCGGCAGCCCCTTCCCGCGTCGCGCCCCGCCTCGAGCCGCACCTTGGTCCGCCCCGCTCCGTCGTCGCCGCATAGCCCCGCGACCCTATTTGCTCTTCCCATCCGTTCGCCGGCCGCGCTGCTCGCTGCGCCCGTTGTCGCTGCTCGTCGGCGCCACTGAGTTTCCCCGACGGGGGGAGAGAGTGCGGAGAGCTCCGGCGTTGTCGGTCTCGTGGGGCGGGCGGCAATCTAGTTATAGGGGGGGCCTGGGCGACCGCGTGGGCTTCATCGCACTCGCTTAGAGGTGCGACGGTGGCCCGACCCTGCTCGCGGCCCTGGCCGCTGGCCACGGGCCAAGTGGTCGGGCCATCCCGGGGCTGGGGCCTTGCTGGCCAGCCCCGAATGTGCCACCCACGCCCGCCCCCCCCCGCACCGCCCGGCTGTGTCGCCCCTTCTCTCTACTCTCTTCGCCTGGTCTGGCCGTCCTCACTCACCTCTCCCCTCGCCCCGCCATTGCATCTTCTCCTGTCTTGGCTTACCATCTGCTATGAATGCCCCTTTGGCCAAGCGCACGCGTTTCTCCTCCGCCGCAGTGGCTTCTTTATGGTCCTTCCCCCCATGATCTCCTCACATTTACAGTCCAGGAAGCCGAAGCTACGGCGCTCTAGGACACTCGCTACGCGGCGCTCAGTCCTGACATCTGCCGCATGCTGCAGCGCCAAGCGATACCGCCACACCACGCGCGCGCCTTAACGCCGCGTCCCTTGCCCGAGATCGCCCGCGCCTTATCTGGTCGCGCTCTGATGGAATTTGAAGCTCGCTCGGCCGCTGTCGCCGCGCCACGAGCGAGAGGGAGACAGAGTAAGACGCCGACTGTACACCGCATAGACCATAAAATAGATAGCCTCCAATCATCAGTACCTTCACAATCCTCAAGCCGAGAGTCCTAACTCGAAACCGCCTTCTCACAGCGATAACGACGATCCACTGCGCTTAATAAAACTATTAAACACTAACGGATGTCCCCTCCTCTCCCCCCCCCCCCCCGTGATTATTAAAATAATTAACCTAATAACCTATTAGTTAATTAAAACAGAGTATGACGAACGGGACCCACACGTCAGTTGACCAGTCAACACCCCTGTTGACTGCTGATGTCATGCTGACGTCAGCGTGCACTGTTCTGGATAATGTTTAATTAAAATAATTAACTAAATACTAAAAATGATTTTAATCTTTTAAAATTAATATAAAATAAACCGTAGCTCGGATGAAAAAACTTTGTACATGAAAGTTGCTCAGAACGACGAGACGAACCCGGATACGCAGCCCGTTCGTCCGCCACACATCCCTAGCATAGCGAACACGCAACTCCTCTAGCTTTCATTACGATACATGTATTCACATTGTAACATCCCAAATTTTCAATTTGGAATGTTATACACTAGATCATCATGCATATCATATTTTCTTGCATTTTGGTCGATCCTAGAAATTTCACGCAACTCAAGGACCTTCGGAGAGAGTTGGAGATTTCGTTATTTTCATATTTGAGTTTTCTCAAATTTTGAAAAAAGAGGATCATTTGATTTATTTATTTCATCTTCAATTATTTTTCCAATATCAAAAATATGAGAGAGGAATAATATGACTTTCCCAAATAGGAAAAATGAAGATTTAATGAAATAATCAAATTTTGTTTTGCCGGAGTTTATTTGCATTTTATTTGGATAGGGAAAAATGCGCGTTTTCGAAAATTGCATTTTAGGTCCGAAAAGTTCATTTTGTTCGACTCATTTTTAGGAGTCGGGGAAAATTTACTTTAGATTTTGGAGTTCGTTTAGTTTTCTTTTGTTTTTTTTTCTGCGCGCGAAACTTTAAAAAAACTGCAGCGCCTTGGGCCAAAGGCCCAAGCCGCCAGCCAAGGCCATCGCTAGCGCCCCAGCCTCCCCGCGCAGCGCAAGGCGCCAGGGAGCCGCCGCCTCTTTCTTTTAGGAAATCCTAGTAGGACTTTGGTCCTACTTCCGTATATTCCTTTTCTATTTCTAGATCTTTTCCTTCCCTCTTTTCTATTCCTATTCCTAGTCTAATTTCTTGTCCCCTACCCCAAGTAAAACCCCCCCTCCCCAATATAAATACCCAAGCACCCCCTCTAAATCATCAAACCCAAAGCCTAGAGCTCCACCACACCCCACCCGCGCCCCCACACCCCACGCCGCGCCGCCGCACCACCCAACGCGCGCCTAGCCCCGCGCCACCCCGCGCCTCTCACCCGCGCCGCCGCCGCCCTACGCCGCCGCCGCCGGAGCCCCTCGCCGGAGGTTGCCCCGCGTCTCTTTTTTCTCGGATCGTTTTCTTCTAATCGTTCCGATTCTTTTCTTCTCTAAACCGTTCCGGTTTTCTAGATCGGTTTTTCGTTCGGTTTTCTTCTCCGAAACCCTAGATCGGATTCGTTTTCTTCTCCGATTTAGTTGCCTTTGGACCGTTCGCCGGACCGTTCGTCCTAACGAACGTGATCACCGGATTCTTCTAGGTTAACGAACGTCCGTTCGTTTAACCGTTCTTCTTTTTCTCGTCGGATTTATTCCGCGTCTTTTCCGCGATCGCGATCTCAGATCCGATCTTCGTTCTAGTCTTTCTCGCTCGTTTATCGGAATCAGGTGATTCAAGCGCCTGGAGTTTCGTCTCGAAACCGCCGTTCCGTCTAATCAACTTAAACAAGTTTTTGCCCCGGTAAAATTTGACCTAGTTTCAACTTGCTAGAACCGAGTTGTTTTCTTCCGCCGTTTTTTTCGTTCTTTCTTGCAACCGGAGTTCTTAAGTTGAACTACCTGGTTCGTTCTCTTGTTCGAGTTTTACCTGTGCATTAGATGAGTACTTATTGTATGCTTGTTGTTTGTCTGCGATAGATTACCCGGATTGCGCCGCTTGTTACTTCGAAACCCTAGGACTCGCGGATCATCAGCAAGGCAAGTAACACTTTGATCATACCTTTTCTACTAACCCATGTTTTATTGCATTAGATCAATCCTCTCACATTGCATGATTAGGATCTAATTAAATTGTGGGATGGGAAGTAGATGAGGTAGTACCTATTACCTGTATTATTACAAACCTTTGGGAGTTACTTCTACGTTTGCTTATTATGCCATGCTATGCTAGTAGACGTGGATTGGGTGAGTGATATCCATGACAGATGTGATTGATAATTTAATGGTTTATCTAAGGTGGCAACTTAAACACACATCTGGGTGGATTGAGGCACCTGATGTCTATCAGGACTTGCCTGTTTTTTTCGGACCGCCACCCAGGCTCAAAGGGATCATAAGATCTTTCATGCTAGAAACTTCCGTGTGCAGCCACATGCCATTATGGGCTCTGGCATAGTTGACTAAGTTGTGCGAACTCTTACGGGGTGGACTAGCAGCTGTAGGGGTTATAGGTGGTACGGTCTACCCCACATGTAAGGTGCTAGCGCTTCTGAAAGACTGTGTCTCGGCCATCCGCTTCTCAAACACCATGTAGTGCGAGAAAACAAATGGAGGCGATCGAGTCTTGTGGGAAAAGTGCGCAAACCTCTGCAGAGTGTACAAACTAATCATGATTAGCCGTGTCCCCGGTTATGGACAACTTGAGTATCTAGTACTTGAATATCATGTGAATCTCAACATGTTACTTCTAATTAATGTTGTTGGGTTTTAATTTTTAATTGGGATTGAGAATGCTGTCAACCATTCTCAATGTTTAACAACTACCATGATAGTTAAATAAATTTATTCCTTTGCAGTAGGGAAAAATGCTTTACGCAAAACTGTAACCATAGAGCTTTCCACCAGCCATATATGCATATAGTATAGCTGTTTCATTCCATTACTCTCTATGTGTTACTTGCCAGCATATTCCATGTGCTGACCCGTTTTCGGGCTGCAACGTTAATGTTGCAGACTTTTCAGACGACGATTGAAGGTGCGTTTAGGTCGTGGTTCTATACTCAGTGATGCCGCTGGAGTTGATGGACCCATTTATCTTCCGAGTCTTCCGCTGTTATCGATATAATATGGCAGCCATATTTATTGTAATAAGTTCTTTTTGAGCCATCGATGTAATAAGTGTGTGATTGCAACTCTGCTATAAATCCTCGATGTACTGTGTGGTGTCAGCATTACTGATCCAGGGATGACACCGTAGCACAGTAGACGTGATCCATTCGGGTCAGGTCGCTACAGAGATGGTATCAGAGCACACGCTGACTGTAGGACACGACCACTAAGTTAAAGCCATAGATCATCATTCTCTTCTCATTTTCTAACTCCTCATCTTTTCTACTCCTTTAGGATGAAGGACGCAAAGATTAAGTACGTTCAACCGGATGAAGGCACACCTTTTGGATTTCACTTGAAGGAAGTCACCAAGTACCTGAACATTGGATTACCAAGCTTCACGGGAACCTTCAATGCCACTCTGCCTGAAGAGGAGCGCTGGAAGATTCAAGCTCATGTTCCGGGAAGGACATTTGCGCCAATCACGAAGTCTATAGATAGTGTTTTCAATACACCAACCTGGAGTCTGGGAAGGAGCATGGTAGCTCATATCACCATAGGACGCATTGGAGAAGTTTATCAAGAAGACCTCAAGGACTCTATCTACCAGATTTGCGGACGCCGAGACGAACAATGGGAGTTAGTCAGCACCAAGAAGGATAGATCCATTGCATCTTTCATCCAGGAGTTAAACCAGCACATTCGACGCCACGAGAACTAGATGTGCAATGATATGATGGAGTTGAAGAATGCGAAGGCAAGGATCATCGAGCTAGAAGGAGAACTGAAGTCTACACGCAAGGACTACATGGATGAGATCGTAGCTCTAGCGAGGCACAATTGCAATCTTAAGCAGGAGATTGAAGAACTCAAGAGGAAGTTAGGATCCATGGAGGAAGACAAGTACATCGCATGTCCGAACAACTACATCATCATCGACGACACCGATTCGGATCCAAGTGAACCCGACTTTCAAGACGAAGCTGGAGCAGATATCATGGAGTCTTGCACCGGTTCAAATTTCTAGATGACTACCAGATAGTAGTAGAATTCCCGCATGTAAACATTATAGTCGAGCACTTTTGCGTTAGTTAGATCGTTTGTAAGCCCTTGTTTGATTGATTGAAGTGATATTGTGTGCTTGCCTCATGTGCATATGGGTAGTGTTTTCCCTTTAGACCCCCTCTATTCTTATATCTCGTCTTTTCTAAACCCTCAGATGCCTCCGAGACGTGACAATGGATTTCCACCGCGAGCTCACTCAGTTGATCCAGCAAGCAGAATCAATTGATGCAGATGTTAGTCCAGAACCAGCAGAACAACAACAACAACCCACCACCACCACCACCTGTTGACCACTTAGCCCGTTTCCTTAGGCTGAATCCGCCGGTGTTTTCCAGTAGCACCGAGCCAATAGTAGCAGACGATTGGCTCCGCAAGATAGGAAGGGAGTTGACCACTGCAGGATGCATAGATGGTGAGAAAGTGAAGTTTGCCGCACATCAGCTTGACGGACCCGCGGCAGCATGGTGGGAGAATTTCACAGCCACTTACCCAGTAGACACTGTCACATGGGATCAGTTTCAGCAAGCTTTCCGCACTGCCCATGTTTCAGCAGGAGCTATGGCCATAAAGAAGCGTGAGTTTCGCAACTTACGCCAAGGAGGAAGGACAGTTGGCCAGTATGTGGAGGAGTTTAGTAAGCTAGCACGTTATGCCCCAGATGACGTTGCTACGGATGCAGCTAAGCAGGAGAAGTTTCTGGAAGGATTGAATGATGAATTTAGCATGCAGTTGATGGTAGCGAGTTTCAACAACTACCAGGAGTTGGTAGATCGTGCCATCATGATTGAAGGGAAGCAACAGCAGATTGAGAACCGTAAGAGGAAGTATGGACAGGGGAAGTATAACTCTGGAGCCCAGCAGAAGCCCCGTTTTGCCCCTAAACCGGTATTTAAGTTTCAGCACACCCATGGAGGAGGTAGCTCGCACAACCATAATGGCCACAAGAATGGAAATGGTAATGGAGGAAGCAACAGCCAGAACCGGACCACCCCATCGACCCCAACCAAGAGAGACCTGAGTCAAGTCACTTGTTTCAAGTGTTCCAAGCTAGGACATTTTGCAAATGAATGCCCTGAAGACCAGAATGGAAATGGCAATGGAAGTTCTGGGAAGAAGCCGAACCCTTTCAATAGGGGACAGGTGATCCACGTTAATGTGGAGGAGGTTGAAGATCAGCCCGATGCAGTAATCGGTAAGTTTTTGGTTAAGTCATTTACTGCACTCGTTCTTTTTGATACTGGTGCATCGCATTCATACATATCAAGGGGATTTGTGGATAAGTATAACCTGCCAACCCAAGCCCTTAG
>NC_053022.1:374246986-374258848 GCF_003073215.2 Triticum urartu | reverse complement strand
GGAACTGGTCTACCAAATCATTGTCTTCACCAAGCTTACTGGTTCTATTTCCTCAACTCTTTCATTTCCTCATAACTGTGTTGTGTGTTTGTTCATATCTGTGTTTGAAGACTTTGACTAAAGACTTTCTCAATTTCCTCAGTTCAATTTCTTCAGTCTGTTTGTCTTCATCCTGTGTTATCCTGTGATTACGCTTCCTGTACTCTGTGCCTGTCTTCATTTCATCATGATGACTATGCTTGTATTCTGTTATGTTTACTTTTGAGTACTTATTCCGCTGCTAGTAGTTCTTCGCTAAGGAATTTCCTCACCGGAAAATTCCTCAGTGAAGAATTTCATAAAAATCTCCTATTCACCCCACCCCTCTAGTCGATATAACGCACTTTCAATTGGTATCAAAGCAAGGTACTCACTTGTTCTGTGTGATTTTGGTTTAACTGCCTGGAGTTTTAGTTATGTCGACCGCAGGTATGACGAAAGTGACATGCCCCATCTTTGACGGTCACGAGTATCCCAAGTGGAAGGCCATGATGAAGAAACGCCTCATGGCGATGAACAGCGAGCTATGGACTGTCACTGAGATTGGTCTGACCAATCTGTGCAAGATGGCGGAAGCTGATGACATTCGCAAGTACACTCTTCTAAACCTCATGGCGAAGGATGTCATCTGCTCCAGTCTATCACAAAATCAGTTTAGGAATATCATGCATCTTGATCATGCGAAGCTCGTCTGGGACCGTCTCTCTGAGGTCTATGAAGGTCATCGAACCTGTCATGATCCTTGGTTTGATGACTTCAAGGAATCTCTCAAAGCAATGACATTCGAACCAGAATCATCATCTTCTGCATCATGCCTTATGGCAAAAGATGCTGAGGTAACAGAATGCTACCTATCCGAGTCTAGTGATGATGAATCTGGTTATGAATTTGGACCCAGCTATGTCAAACTTGCTTCCCTTGCCACTAAACAACAAAGAGCTTTGGAAAAAGTTCACTATATGCTAAACAAAAGTGATGATATGTTGGGTGAAGAAATGGATCGCACTAAAGCCCTGACTGAAAATCTTCAGAGATTTCAGACTAGGTTTGACAATCTTCAAAGTCATCATAACACTCTCTTATCCGACCATGAGAAGCTTTCTTATGAATTTCTTCAAAGAAAGCAAGACCTTGAGAAGCTAAGAGTGAGTTATGAAGATCTTCAGAAGGAGCGCGATTCATTACTTGCTCAACAAATCAGCGCTTCTCAGGAAGAATTTGTTCCTCCATGCTTGAAGTGCATTGAACATGAATCTGCTAATTCTTCACCTGAATGTTCAAATGCTGCTAATGTTTCAAATTCTTCACATGCCTCTGCTATAACTAATTCCTCATCTGAGGACATTGCTAGTATCACTGACGATGTAGGGCTGAAGGAATTGTACACGACAGGCATGTACAAAAGCCTCCAAGGGCATCAGGCTCTTTGTGATGTGCTTAAAAAGCAGATCCTCAACAGGAACCCTAGGAAAGAGGGTATCACCTTTGAGAGGAAACTCAATGCTGATGGTACATATTGGAAGCCTGAGCAGTACCCCAAAACTACATGGGTTGCTGCAAAGGGACCTCCAGTTGATCCATCTAACTTATCTGGATTTGCATGTGAATCTCCTCATTCTGATGATGAGTCAATTGACTCCAACTATAAGCTGTTCAAAAATCAGAATGGTGAAGTATTTGCTAGATATGTTGGCACTAACTGCAGGAACGGCTCCCCGATGAAGAAAATCTGGGTTCCCAAAAGATGCCTTGAAAATCTTCAGGTGAATGTCATCATGACGCCACCTGTGAAGAATAGGAACCCCAGATCAAAGTCCTCATACGTACCAAATTCCTCATATGGATCAAAGTCCTCATATGAACATCATCGTGCTAACCCGTCTGTTTTGCAGGGAAGACCTAAGGATTATGGATATATGCATTATTCTTCAAATCATTATGTCCATAAGTCCTCGAAGAATTTCTCTGCATACTCTTATGCTTACTCTAACCCCTCTTATGTGAAACGAAATGGACTGGCTTCTATGCCATCCTTCTCGTATGGAGCTCGCAGAATGATGAACTCTTTGCCACCCCTTCAGATGTGGGTGGTGAAGAAAAAGAACTGATCTCTTCTGCAGGGTCAGGTCTCTAGACGCACGTAATCGTCTGAAGAATTTGCTGGAGACCTGAGCATGCCTGATAGGACGTAGGCTAATCATGAAGAAATGAACTTTCATTTCTCACATCCTCATATTGCTTTATCAGTTCTTTTACTTGATGAAATTGATCTGATGAATTGATGTCATATTCTTCACTGATGAAGTATATGAGTTTGTAAGCTGCACTAATTCGTCTGTAGGATGATCAACCCAAAGCCACTGAGTGGGTCCTCGATAGTGGATGTACAAACCACATGACTGGTGACAAGAATCTATTGATGGATGCTCCATTATCTCCGTCGCATCTGAAGCATATCATCTTTGCTGACAAAGGCAAAAGTCAGGTATTGGGTCTAGGTAAGGTTGCGATTACAAAGGATCGACACATGGACAAAGTCATGCTTGTTGAGTCCTCAGGATACAACCTTATGTCTGTCTCAATGCTTTGTGATCTTGATATGGTTGTTGTCTTTGGCAAGTACCATTGTGTTGTGGTTATGGAAGCTGACAATTCCAAAGTCTTCGAAGGCTTTAGGAGAGGAGACCTGTATATTGTTGATTTCTCTACAGGACCACAACCAGCCGTGTGCTTACTTGCAAAAGCTTCAGAAGGCTGGCTCTGGCATCGACAACTTGGTCATGCATGCATGAGGAATTTGCACACGCTTGCAAAGAAGAAGCATGCCATTGGCATCGATAATGTCAAATTCCTCAAGGAGCACCTATGCAGAGCCTATGAAGCTAGGAAGATGACGAAGGCCAAGCATCCAGCAAAGACTATCATGACCACCACTCGCCCATTTGAATTGCTTCACATGGATCTCTTTGGTCCTAATCATTATTCTGCTATTTCAAATGAAGCATCTCAATATGGCTTTGTTATTGTTGATGATTATTCTCGCTACACATGGGTACACCTTGTTACTTACAAACATGAAGTGCGGGAAGTCTTCAAACAATTTTCCTCGAGGGCTTCAACCAACTTTGGTGTGAAGATCAAGCACATCAGAAGTGACAATGGCACTGAGTTCAAGAATTCTGGTCTCGATGACTATCTTGATGAACTTGGTATTACTCATGAGTTATCTGCTCCTTACACTCCTCAGCAGAATGGCGTCGTGGAGCGCAAGAACAGGACTCTTGCTGAGATGGCTCGACTATGCTTGATGAATACAAAACGCCTCGTCGTTTCTGGACTGAGGCAATTGATACTGCGTGCCACATCAACAACAGAGTATATCTTCACAAATTCTTCAAAAAGACTACCTATGAACTCCTCACTGATAAGAAACCCAATGTAAGTTATTTCAAAGTCTTCAGTGCTAAATGTTGGATTAGAGATCCTCATCACAACTCAAAATTTGCACCGAAAGCACATGAAGGTTTTATGCTTGGTTACGAAAAGGACTTGCACACCTACAGAGTCTTCAACAACGTTCTTCACAAAGTTGTTGAAACTGTATATGTGCGGTTCGATGAAACTAATGGCTCGCAAAGAGAGCACCTACCTACTGTGATAGATGAACCAGCACCTGAGGAAACTATCAAGTTCAAGGCTACTAAGGATGTCATTCCTACTGAAGAATCTGCTGAAGAATTCATTCCGGAACATGAAGAACGTCGGGCTAATGCAACTGAAGAAAATGCTGAAGAAAATAGTCCTGAAGAAAACGTTGATCAAATTCTTCAACGACAACCAGCTCATCCTCGCATTGCAAAAGAAGTGCAAGTTGAAAAGATCATCAATGACATCAAAGCGTCAGGTCCTCTCACACGCTCAAAAGCTTCATATTTGTCTAACTTTTGTGGGCACTATGCTTTTGTCTCTATTACAGAGCCCACTAAGGTAGATGAAGCATTTCTGGAGCCTGAGTGGATTCAGGCCATGCAAGAAGAATTACATCAGTTCGAGCTCAACAATGTCTGGGAACTGGTCAAACATCCAGATCCTCGCAAGCACAATATCATCGGCACAAAGTGGATCTACCGCAACAAGCAAGATGAAAATGGCCTTGTGGTGAGGAATAAGGCACGGCTTGTAGCTCAAGGCTACACACAGGTTGAAGGAATTGATTTCGATGAAACTTTTGCACATGTTGCTAGACTTGAGGCTATTCGCATATTACTTGCTTATGCTAACCATCATGATATCACTTTATATCAAATGGATGTGAAAAGTGCATTCCTCAATGGTAAGCTTGAGGAAGAAGTATATGTTGCTCAACCCCCAGGTTTTAAAGATCCAAAGAATCCTGACAAAGTCTTCAGACTCAACAAGGCCCTCTATGGCCTCAAGCAGGCCCCACGGGCTTGGTATGATACCTTGAAGGAACTCCTCATGAAGAAAGGCTTCAAACCCGGTTCACTCGACCCTACTCTTTTCACTAAATCTTATGATGGTGAATTGTTTGTGTGCCAAATATATGTTGATGATATTATCTTTGGCTGTACTGACCAACGTTATAGTGATGAATTTGCCTATATGATGAGTGAAGAATATCAAATGTCTAGGATGGGAGAGTTGAAATTCTTCTTAGGTCTTCAAATTCGTCAACAACGCAATGGCATATTCATATCTCAGGAGAAATACCTCAAGGATGTACTGAGGAAATTTGGCATGCAAGATTGCAAAGGCGGCAAAATTCCTATGCCCACAAATGGCCACCTGTGCACTGATGAAAGTGGTATTGACTTCGATCATAAGGTATACCGCTCCATGATAGGTTCCTTATTGTACTTATGTGCATCTAGGCCAGATATAATGCTTAGTGTTTGCATGTGTGCCCGATTTCAAGCTACACCGAAGGAATCACACCATAAGGCTGTGAAGCATATTCTTCGATATCTAGCTCACACACCAACACTTGGATTATGGTACCCCAAGGGCTCGGCTTTTGATCTTATTGGATATTCTGAATCTGACTATGATGGTGATCGTGTGGATCGCAAGTCAACATCTGGTACATGTCATTTCCTCGAACGATCTTTGGTCTGTTGGTCCTCGAAGAAACAGAACTGTGTATCACTATCTACTGCTGAAGCTGAGTACATTGCCGCTGGTTCTTGCTGTGCCCAATTGCTATGGATGAACCAAACTCTCAAGGACTACGGCATCAATATGAATAATGTGCCTCTCTTCTGTGACAATGAGAGTTCCATCAAGATTGCTCACAACCCAGTTCAGCACTCGAAGACAAAGCACATTCAGATTCGTCATCATTTTCTTCGTGATCATGTGTTGAAGGGCGACATTTCTATTGAGCATGTGAAGGCTGAAGAACAGCTAGCCGATATCTTCACAAAGCCCTTGGATGAGAAGAGATTTAGCAAGTTGCGGTGTGAGCTAAATATCCTAGAATCTTCGAATGTTCTTTGAAAAGGACACTCATCCTAACACTTATGCAAAATTGATGACTTAGATGTGCAACACATGAAGAAACGTTTTTCTTCAATCAATGAAGAATAACACTCTTAGTGTGAAGAAATTAATGAAGAGTTTGATTCTCAGAACCCTACGATAATTGTACGCGGTGTCTGAAATCATCATTCTTATACGGTGGGTCACGCCACCACCAAAAGTTGAAATTCCTCAAATTATTCATATTCTTCAACTTTGCATAGTCTTCACTGGTTCCGTCGTTTTTCTTCATTGGCTATATATATATATATATATATATGAGTTTATGTCCTCTACAGCATTCACTTATTGCTATTTCTTCAAGTTGGTTTTCTACTAAGTGAATGTGATCAGACCCTTCCCCTCTATGCTATACTCAACCCAATCAGTTCACAAATTCTTCATGTGCGTTCTATTTGAAACTCGTTCAAAATCTTCACTGTGTCCTTGTCAGCTGAAGAAATTGCGAACGGAACTTTAAAACCTATCTTATTGAAATTTTCGGCTTTGCCGCTCAAACCGTTCCACATCCCACGATACACTTATCCACTCACCCACGATCTAACACGATCTCCACCTCTCACTACGTGGGTGACACATGTCATGCGAATGAGAAGGGTCAGGGGCACGTTCGTCCAATTTCTTTGGGCGAGCAGTTTTTCACCATGGCTATAAATACCCCTCCTTCCCTTCCTCACTTCTTTTACTCCGCTCGACCTCTCTCTCCAGCTCGAGCTTCTCAAACCCTAGCGCCGCCGCTACTTCATCGCCGCCGGTGAGGAAGAGCTTCACTGCCTCGACCTCGTCGCCGACGTACTCGCGCCGACCACGGAAATCTTCACTCCGCCGCCGCCGTAGCCGTCTTCCTCCACCGAGTTAGGGCGTGGAAGATCTACACAGATGAACTTCACCTCTCCACTTCACTGTTCGTCGTGTTCCAGGGTAATTAAAAGTTACTTTTACTGCCCTTGTTGATTCGAATGATTATCTACAAAATCTTCAAAAGTGTTTTTCTTCATATCTTCACACACTGAACACCTCACAAGTCATCTGTTCTTGATTCGTTTCTCTAAGCATCATTTTTCTTCAAGATTCCTCAATTGTGTGGATCTTCGATCTATACAACTCTGGAACCGAAGACAAAGAACACTTAGTGAAAATCTTCAAGACTCATCTGGTCAAATTCCTCAAACTTGTTCTTTTTGAAAAACCTTCTGAGAACGCATATGACCTCTCCAAATTCCTCGCAACTATACTTTGTTCACAGGTACACATGTCAGCTGCTGAATCACTAGGTTCTCATCAACTTAACTCATTTGCAGCGTTCCTTGAAGAAAAGTTGCATACTTCTTCAGAGAATTCGATTGTTCAAATTCCTCAACTGAAGAAAATGGCTGATGGTAAAAGGCCACAGAAAGGAGGAAAGAGGCCTGAGGTGAATACAGCGTTTGAGATCCCTGATGACATATATGCTGGGTACTGCACACCTACTGAGGAAACCAAGAATGAGCGCAAAGTGCGCAAACAGAGGATAGAGAGGAGATGGGCAAGAGAATGGAGGGAGTACAGATATGTCACTCCTAAGTACATGAAGAAATTCGCACTCAATCCTCCATGCCCAAGAGCTCCATTGGCACCTGGCCAAACAGCAGATCCCACCAGCCTCAAGCGCGGTGAGGACTATCCTGATGAATGGGCCAAGCGCCAAGCCAAGTTGGCTAAGCAAGCCAGAGAAGCAGTGAGAAAATTCAATGAAGACTCTGCTGTTGCTGCTGCCTCTGCTGAGGCCTCTGCTGTCAAGCCAAAGAAGGCTATGTCTAAGAAGCCTGCGCGCAGGCCAAGTTCCTCAGCAATGCCCTCACGGCCAGAATCAGCAATGCCCTCACGGCCAGAATCATCAAAGCCCTCACGGCCAATTCCTCATGCTGCTCTTGTTCCTCCAAAGTCCTCAGCTCCTCCGCCAAAGCCCTCAGCTGTTCCGACTAAATCCTCAGCACCTGTGCATCTCGCCTCGTGCCAAAGGACTGCCGGCATCTCCATTGCCTCAGGTGTCTCAACTAGTTCCTCAGCTGCACCAAGTTCCTCAGCTGGCCCCTCACTGCTGAAGACAAAGGTCACTGCTGGACAAGGTCCTCGCCCAAGTCCTCAAAAGAAGCAAGTCGCTTTCCAAGTGCCGTCTGATGAAGACGAAGCTGATGATGATGAACTTGCAGAAATCATCAGAGACAGGCAAGTTTGGGCCGCTAGAGCCAAGGGATCAGAGGTGCCACTGCTTTTGGATCCCAAGCTGATCCTCGACTACATTGATGATTGGCACAAGGACCCCAACACTCCCTTGCCTGACTTCAAGCTGAGTCCTGGCCAGAGTCACATGCTGACCCACTTCATTCAAGAAGAAAAGTGGAAAATGAGAAGGCCAGGCAGATCAAGAAAGCGCAGTACATGAAAGAGCGCTATCTGAAGAAAAAGTTGTCTCTATGACAACTGAAGAACTTGTCACTATTCAGACTGAGATTAAGAAACTCAGTGATGACTTTGACGCATATCGCGCTGAATGGCTTGGAGCCAAGGTTCGTTTTGTGAAACTTGTGGATAACTTCACATCCAATGTTGCAGCCCCAACGCAACAGGAAATTCCTCGGGCTGAAGCATCTGCTCAGCCTACTGAAGAAAATGCCAGCACCGCTGATGACAATCAGGCTGCTGAAGATAATGTGAGTTCCAGGGCTGATGACTACATTCCAGCCGTTGAAGAAATTGACAGGGCACCCACTAGTGGTGTGCCTGAAGAAACTGAAGAACTCAGGGCAACTGCATCAGTTGTGCCTGAAGAAAATCAACCAGATTCCTTAGCTGCTCCTGCACCAACTTCAACTCCAATCCTTCCATCTGCATCAGATGTGAAGAATACCAAGGCTGCAGAGCGTGCTACAGTGAAGAAAAGGAAAGCATCAGCTGCTTCAGATTCTTCAACTCCGAAGAAAATGAAGCCTATGACAAGTTCATTTGCAAATCCGATCGATGTTGTTCCCATCTCAACCAGGCCATCACAGGACCTTGTTCCTTTTGATGAAGAATATGTGATCCCCAGCGGATCTAATGAAGAAACTCCTTCTGCTGCTTCGTCTGAACTGTTGGATGAAGAAATTGAAGTGGATGCGATCCCTTCAACACCTATCATCTCCTTGCATATGCCTCAGTTCACAGCTGAAGAGGATGGTGTTGAAGAAATGGAAGATGAAGATGTGGACATTGGCTGCTCCACACCCGTAATCAGTGATGAATTCTGGGAAGGTCAGCATCCAAACTCTCCAATGTTCACCCCTCTACAGCAAATTCCTCAGTCCCCCACACAAACTATTCACATGGGCTCTGAAGAAACTCATCCCACTGCATCTGCCCATGAGGAAATTCCAGCCACTAGCACTGGAGAAACTACTGCTGCTAAACAACCAACGACGCAGACTGCCACTAAGGAGGAACCAGAAATTCCTCAACCTGAAGAACCTGCGAGTGAGATTCCTGAGGTCGTGATGCAACTCACTGACACTCCTCTGCCGAAGCCAAAGGATCCATTCTCATGCAAGCATAAGTTCAAGGCTGATGATTTCTTCAGTGAGCATGTATTCTTCGAAGATTACAACCCATATGACTCTGCTCGCATTAGGAAGAGGCGTTTCTGGACTGCTAGTCAAGCCAATTTCTATTCCTCAGTGCTGTTCAACAAGGAGAAGATCTTCTGCCATGAGCATATTCCTCACGTGGATATGGAATCTCTGCCGTGCTTTGCACCAGTCCTCAGTGTTCTTCACGACGCTGGACTGCTAAACTTTTGCTCTGACATCTGCGATTGGAATGAAGAACTGATTCTTCAATTCTATGCAACGCTGCACATCACCGGAGATGCTGAAGATGTGAATTCATGGGTTCTAGACTAGATGTCTGAAAACACTCACTACACTGCACCAGCCTCTGAATTGCTTCGTGCTCTACCACTCAGTCCTCCCCTTGAAGAAGCTCACTCATCTACAGTGAACCTGAGCTCACACATCATTACATGCAGGTGCTGATGAAACCTTTGAAACCAGGTCAAGCACCAAGAACCAAATTCCTCGTGAAGGAATTGTTGTACGTGCCCAGAACTGTCTATCGTATTCTTACGAGGACAATCAGTCCCATCAAAGGCCATGACTCATCTGATGAGGAAATTGTTGGCATCATGAAGAATCTGGTATTCAACATCGTTCATGGCATTCCTGTCAATTATCATGATTTCTTCATGAGGACTATGGCCAATGTTGCACTGTCTCCGTTTGAGCTGAAGCCTTATGCACCTTGGATTATGAGATTCCTCGGGACAAGGTCTTCACTCAACTACAAAGCTGATTTCCAGAATCACCTCAGCTACTTGCCCCCAATTGAAGTCCTCAAGCAGACATATTCCTTAGTTGATGGCAAGGGCAAGGCACCAGCTGTAATAGATGAAGGCATTCGTCCATTGGATGGTCAGTTTCGCAAAGCTGCATCTTATTCCACCAATGGTGACTCTGCCACACATGACTCTGCCAATGCACCCAAGTCCACTCCTCAAGCCACTGCTCCGCGCGTGATGACTGACCGTGAACTTCTGCTTAGTCTTCACCAGAAGGTGGATCGAAATCACAAATGGGTTAAGCGTCAGTTTGGTTCACTTCATCACAACACGACTGCCACACACAATGCAGTGAAGAAAAACCACTACTACCTCCATCAAGTCTTTGGTCGCACCTGGGCAATCCTGTCACATCTGTATGGTGAAGAAGATCTGAAGAACATGGGTCTCAAAGAAGATTTCGACTGGTCTGCACCTCCACCGAAGAAATTCAAGAAGGTCCAGGTTCCTTCTCTGGTGGCCAGCTCATATTCTTCATCGCACGACACTGATGAACATGAAGATTTGGACGACACTGCGACAGGCCCTACATCAACAAACGACCCCAACAACGCTGGCGCTCCTTCTTCAACATGATTATCTTCAGGGGCGTTAGTCCTCATTTTCGATCCTTTTGGTCATTCGATGACAAAGGGGGAGAAATATGAGTTAGTCTTCAGCGGGTCTACTATATGGGTGTTTTTTTGCTAAGTTACAACTCTCGTTCTTCTGAAACTTTATTGGATCGAGTTGTAATCTTAAACCTGATGGTGCTCTGATACTTTTGATGCACTATTCTGCATGCTTATTCCTCGTTAATATTATCGCACGCATGCTGAATTTCATCAGGCACCATATTTCATCATGCATTTCAAATTCTTCATATTATATGTTAAATGCGTGTATGAATTACAAGATATAGGGGGAGATCTCCATGATTCAACTCTTCAAGTGTGCATTGCTTCAAAAGCAAATTCCTCACTATGCACATCTTCAGGGGGAGTTCTTCTAAATCCTGCAATCAAATTCCTAAATATCAATAGTTACACTTCATATGTTTATCCCCGTTGAAAACTTAACCTATATTGTCATCAATCACCAAAAAGGGGGAGATTGTAGGTGCATCTAGTGCCCCTTAGTGATTTTGGTGTATTGAAGACTTATAGGTTAAGGGACTAATGCGTTTGTGAGTGTACACAGGTCTATAAGTCTATGAGGAGTTTGATATTTATAGGAAAAGTCGGCCCCTAAAAATGAATATCTTCGACTGAAGATTTTGGTATTTCTGAAGACTTTCATGAAGACTTTGAAAGTGAAGAAATTGGTGTGTCCTTGAAGACTTGATATTCATGCGAGGAATATAAAGCTTGAAGACTTTTGTTTTCATAGTTTTGCTTTTTCTCTTTCTTGAGTCATAGGAAACACCGTACTATTAAAGGGGGTCGAGGAAATACTAAGGAAAAATTTCCATGTGATGCTCAACTCAAAATCCTACACCTACCAATCCCTTCGAGTGAAGCCATTGGAAATCTCATACAGTTCAGTAAATTTCTTCAATGACAGAGACGAAGTTCTTCTGGTCTCTGAGGAATTTGTCCTGACTGAGGAGTTAGGAATTCGCCAGTGCGGATTGCCTACACAGTGAGGAACATGATAGCCCTGAGGATTTTACTACTCAAAATTCCGACCGTTGCTGTGCTATGCGCCAGCTGTCCCAAAATATCTATCCACCTAACGGTCATATCATTGAAGGGCATTTATGTCTTATCATGTCGGGCTGCTCCCTAGGCTATAAATAGCCGCCCCCTACAACCACTAGCTGGTTGGCTGCTCTGAGAGAAACTGACACTTGTCATTTGAGAGCAACCCATCCT
>NC_053022.1:374212817-374245986 GCF_003073215.2 Triticum urartu | reverse complement strand
ACGGAGCAAGGGACACAAAGTTTTACCCAGGTTCGGGCCCTCTCGATGGAGGTAAAACCCTACGTCCTGCTTGATTAATATTGATGATATGGGTAGTACAAGAGTAGATCTACCACGAGATCGAGAGAGGCTAAACCCTAGAAGCTAGCCTATGGTATGATTGTTGATGTTGTATGCTGTCCTACGGACTAAAACCCTCCGGTTTATATAGACACCGGAGAGGGTTAGGGTTACACAAAGTCGGTTACAATGGTAGGAGATCTTCATATCCGTATCGCCAAGCTTGCCTTCCACGCCAAGGAAAGTCCCTTCCGGACACGGGACGGAGTCTTCAATCTTGTATCTTGATAGTCCAGGAGTCCGGCTATCTGAACACCCCCTAATCCAGGACTCCCTCAGTAGCCCCTGAACCAGGCTTCAATGATGACGAGTCCAGCGCGCAGATTGTCTTCGGCATTGCAAGGCGGGTTCCTCCTCCAAGTACTTCATAGAGTGAACACGAAGATAGTGTCCGGCTCTGCAAAATAAGTTTCCACATATTGCCATAGAGAGAATAATATTTACACCAATCTAATCTGCTGACGTATTCCGTAGTGTGTCACACCACGGCCAAGCCTTTATCCGAGTCGTTTCATTATCCCACCTCAGCGCCGTTATGCGAGGCGTTTCCTTGGCACGTCTTGTTAAAGCAGAGATCGTGTCCCCTTATTCCGGGATTCTCATCAATACGGGCGTGGGTAACCCAACCGCTTCTAGGACTCCTAGATTATAGGCAAGTCCAAACGGACACGGAGAGGACGCTTGATATTCACCCTCTTTATAAAGGGACAAGGCTTTTATTTTTCCCTCCCGTGCTCAATCGAATCCTTCCCCCACCTCAAGCTCAAACGCCAAGTTCAGGTCAGGTGCTCCGAACCTTCAGTCATGTCCGGATCTAGCTTTCAAGGCCAATGGGTGCCTTCCTCCGTCACGAAAGAAGACATCAAAAAGTTGAGGGAGGCCAGATATCTGACCGCCGAGATTTTGCATCGGCTGCCTCCCCGAGGGCAGGCCGTTCCCACCCCTGAACCCAACGAGAACGTCGTGTTCGTCTCCCACTTCCTCCGAGGTCTAGGCCTTGCTCTGGATCCTTTCGTCAGGGGTCTGATGTTTTATTACGGGCTAGACTTCCATGATCTAGCTCCGGACTCCTTTCTTCATATCACGACATTTATTGTCGTGTGCGAGGCCTTCCTCCGGGTTACCCCTCACTTTGGCCTATGGCTCAAGACCTTTGAAGTGAAGCCGAAGATGATCGAGGGGCAACATGCAGCGTGTGGAGGTGCCTCAATACGCAAGATGACGGGAGCTCCGTGGCCCAAAGGTTCCATCCCAGAGGTGTCTGAATTGTGGCAACAGGAGTGGTTCTACATCACGGCTCCTAGAAGTGCCAAGTGGGCGGCCGCCCCTGTTTTCCGCTCGGGCCCTCCACCACAACTGATGTCATGGATCAGCAGAGGTCTGAGCTGGGGTCCAGCCAAGGACGTGCCTATACTGCAAAGCCGCATTCGAGATCTCTTCAATGGAGATTTCAGTTTGGTTGCGGTAATACAAGTTATGCTGGTTCGTCAAGTCCAGCCTTGCAAACGCCGGCCTCTTCGCCTATGGGAGTTCAATCCCGAGGGACCGCGTGTCATTCAAAATTTTCTCGGCCTGACGCACGAGGAGATGTACAAGTCATTCTTCGGACCTCAGGTGGAGTGTCCGGAAATCACCGAGGACGTGGGCCTGAGTAGTAACCGCCGAACAGGTAAGGCATCTTCTGGCCGAACATACTATCTCTCTTTGTTACGAAGTTATTTCTGAGAGTTCGCTTTTTGACCAGGACTGGCTAACAAAGGCGAAGTTGATTCGGTGTTCGGCCCCCCTCCCTGAGGGTTTGGAAAATCCGGTATTGGAAAAGATGCTCCAGACCGCACCTTGGCCCGGAGCCCTTGAAGGAAGATACTGTGAGGATAATGCGGGCGGACGCGGCCCCCAACGCTGCCCATTCTAGCCGAGGAGCGAGCGATCTCCATGAGGGAAGGCGACCAGAAGAGGAAAAGGACTTGCCCGGGGATTCGGAAGCCGAAGCTTCCAAACGGGAGAAGAAGTCTCCCACATGGAGGGTCCTACCTCCGGGGGTGTTGTTGCCGCACAAAGTCCGTGGGGGGATCAATTCTCCCACAAATCGTAAGTGACCCAAAATACCTTTAATAGTACAGATATGCCATTTTTCTTCTGAGAAAATAACCACCGCATATATTTTGCAGTTCGGGCCTTAGCCCCTCTCAAATGAGCTCATCTTCGGAGGGATCTTCTTCCAGAGATGATGGAGAGCGAAACGCCTCCTCCGGGCTCATCTGCTCCAGAAGAGGGCGACCCTGAAGTGTCGTCGCGGAGGGCCTCTCCGAGTCTGAGGCCAGAAGATAATCCCATGGACCCCGAAGCTCCTAGTGTCCTGCTCCCGAAGGAAGCAGACAAAAGAGTCCGCCCCCGTCTAGTGTGCGATCGGATGTTCTGAGGGAATTGGTGGGGCGAGCGGCCATCTCAGGTGAACACCGTGTGATGATGAATACGGTGATGGAGAGAATATCGTCCGCTGAAAGAGGATTGCATGAAGCTTTTATGAGTCTACTGACAGGCTTTGAGGTACGTAAAAGAATGTATGATAACCCTGCACATGTTAGGTGTGCCCTGTGTAGATAGTAGCCCCTGAGACTCTGGTTGTCGTCGGAAACGATGACGAACAGAGGATCATATTCCCAGGAAATAACCATATTGCCTTTATGTGCAGGTGATGGAAGCTCCGGTGGCTAGCCGGACTAGCGAGTTCGCCCATTTAGAACGGCAGTTGGATGCGGGAGACGCCGACATCGAACTTGTTAACAAAAGGCTTGACGAGGCACAGGGTAAGTGTCAATATCTGGTAAACGCCACATAGGAAGAGCAGCATGATGCCAGTATCTTAAATATGTTGTGACTGCAGATGGAGCTACCACTGTTGAAGCCTTGCGGGCAGAACTTGCCCGAGCCAAGGAACAAGCGAGGTTAGGTAATGCGACTGCTGTGAAGGTGGCCAAAGAGTTGCAAGCCGAGAAGGCCGCGCATGGCGAGACCCGAGACAAGATGGCCAAGATGGCTATAGAATTAAAAGCCGCCGCCGACCGTTGCCGGGTTCTTGAAAAAGAAAACCAAGCGAAGGCATCGGACCTTGAAAAGGCTGCTGCGACGAAAAAGGATCTCCGCTCTGCTATGAGGGCAAAGAAGGAGGAGCTGGAAGCCGGGGATATTGTAGCTGGGAAATCCTTTATGTTGCGGAGGAAATTCGGAGATCCACGGTATGCCCCTCTGGATCGGCTGTGGAGTTCGGAGGATGTGTATATGGATTTGGCGGCGAGCGCTGCCGATGCGGCCAAGTACTTCCAGGGTCAGACAGACATGGAGTAGACCAGCTGTTTTGGAGACAATTCCATTCTCCCGAGCGTCCACTTTCATTGACTGACCAATTAGCCGAATGGGCCGAACTAAACAGGTTGTCCGGACTCTCTATGAGGTCTGTTGTGGATCAGCTGTGGCCGGGAAGGTCAAAACCGAACAGCTATTTCAGCTTGGTGCAGCAGGTCCTTGACGTGGTGCCGCATTAATGCGATGAGGAGGTCGGCGTGCATAGAGGGCGCACGGATGGCCTTTGCCCGTGTTAAGGCATATTGGGCGGAGATGGATGCTACCAATGTTGCAACGCGGGATTCGGCTATAGGTCGAAAGGCTGCCGAGCACTACTTTGAAGAAGTTCTTGAGGGTGCCCGTTTGATAGAGACCCAGTGCTCAAAAAATATTATGTTTGAGTGATATGTAATCTCATTGTAAGCGAAATGCTTTTATAAATTTTTATAAGGCTATTTTTATACTTTTGCCTGAAAGTAATATGATGCCTCCTGGGCGGCCGTTTATGTATACATGTGTATAACCTGAAAGATTGCAGCCGTCGGCTTCAACCCACGCATATAATGCGGAGGTGCTCACAAAACACGCATGCACACTTAACCCAACGTCTTGGTCCTATTAAGGAGGTGATAGCGGAGCGAGCGAGGCAACCGGACTATAATGCTTTAGCACTTTCACTTAGCCATAGGAGTTTGACAGTGGGGCTACTAGATAGCCCCTGGTGGCTCCGCACTCTCCCGATCTCGGGGTGCGTACATGCCTGGCCGGAAAAGCCCTTCGTTAAGGCGGAGGAATTCTAACATTCCACAGGTCATCGAGTGGTTGACCAGTCTCACGCTATATCATGACAGTCAGTTTTCGGCTTTCTCTACTGAGGTGCTCGTCCGGATGAACCAGGGCACAATCGCAGTAGTTCTCCTGGTGCTACCTTAGCCGGTAAAGCGGAACGTAAGGCACCAAAACACAGGAGCCGGGCAAACCCAACATTTGAC
Organism: Triticum urartu; assembly: GCF_003073215.2. Taxonomy (NCBI): domain Eukaryota; kingdom Viridiplantae; phylum Streptophyta; class Magnoliopsida; order Poales; family Poaceae; genus Triticum; species Triticum urartu. Next base: position 374,241,529 of record NC_053022.1, on the reverse strand, counting down.
CAAAGACAATGATTCGGAGCTGATGCATATAGGGCCAAACTCGCGACGCCGAACACTCCCTAAGGTATTCGGTCTTTGTGGTATAAACCGGGCCTAAATAATGGCCTTTGTAAGAAGCCCCTTGTGTCCAGGTACGTGCATTGTTCTGGCGTGGCCACATGCCAAGACGTCAGCATCCTTCTCAACGGTGGATATGTATCAACAAGAGACAGTAAAAAAGGTTTACGCAGGGTCTTAATCTAAAAAGAATCCTTGGAGCGGGTCCCTGCTGCACGTCTGCGCCTGTGTCTCCGTTGTGCCGTATCCTGGACGGGTGTAGCACGATGATTGTCTGTAAAAGAGAGGAAGTTAAGTGAAAAAGTTGTCGTGCAAAAGGATAGTTTTTAAAGAAACCATGTATAATTCAAGATGATAAGAAATTGCCACTTGTCTGCGCGCGTTGAGCCCCTTGTATTGACAAATAGGGGTGTGACCACTTATTTCCGTATAAATAGCGGCGCCGGACTTGATTAGTTGTATCTGAGGTCTTGACGACCTATTGGATGCTTTCGTTTGTCCGGGCGCCTTTAGTGTGCGGCGGCCAAGGCAGCCTCACTCTCTTCGGCGCGCAGAGATCGCTTGATATTTCCGTGCACTGTAATGATGCCACGTGGACCGGGCATCTTGAGTGTGAGGGAGGCGTAGTGTGGTATTGCATTAAAGCGAGCGAAAGCTTCGCGTCCGAGCAGTGCTTGATAGCCACTTTGAAACGGAGCGATGTGGAAAGTTAAATGCTCGCGACGGAAGTTATCGGGGGAGCCGAATGTAACTTGTAGTAGGAGGGAGCCCGTACAACGAGCCCCTGGGCCTGGCGTTACTCCTTTAAAGGTAGTATTGCTATGGCGAATTTGTGTTGGGTCTAGCCCCATCCCGCGGATTGTATCCTGATATATTAGGTTTAGGCTACTGCCGCCGTCCATCAAGACCCTTGTGAAGTGATATCCGCCAATTACTGGGTCTAATACCAGGGCAGCCCATCCTGCGTGTCGGATACTTCTGAGTAATCGCGATGGTCGAAAGTGATCGGTTGAGATGACCAGTGGCAGGACTTCGTGGTGATAGGCACTTGGGTATACTTTCCTGGGAGTGCCGCATTGTTTTTTTCCTTGATTACGTGTAACACGTTTACTGTTTTGACTTCTGGTGGAAATTTGCTTTTGTTCCCCCGTGTCTTGCTTGGGGGGCTCGTCCTCGTCTTCACTTGGTGTATCCTCCCCTTGTGTACGGCGTTGAGCTTGCCGGACTGCTTGAAGACCCAACATTCTCTGTGGGTATGATTAGCAGGTTTACCAGGGGTACTATGAATCTGACATACTTGGTCCAGAATTTTTGAGGCTGGATAGTTCGTCCCTGGTGCCTTTAGGGGGCGGCTTTTGACCTGGCCGAGAGCTTTTGAATCCGGCATTTACTGTCGGCTTTTGGCTGGCTGCCGACTGTCTTCTTTATTCCGGCGTTTGTTATTGCTGTTGCGCCGTGATTTCCCGTTTCCATCTCTAACTTCAGATGTACTGGGGTCGCTGGTGCTGCATCTGGCTAGCCAGCTGTCCTCCCCGCGCAAAAGCGGGTCATGAGGTTTGTTAATGCGGCCATCGTTCTCGGCTTATTTTGGCCGAGGTGTCTGGCGAGCCATTCGTCACGGACGCTATGCTTGAAAGCTGCTAAGGCTTCGGCGTCCGGACAGTCGACAATCTGGTTCTTTTTAGTAAGAAACCTGTTCCAAAGCTTTCGGGCTGACTCTCCGGGCTGTTGAGTTATATGACTCAAATCGTCCGCATCCGGAGGTCGGACATAAGTCCCTTGAAAATTTGCCCGAAAGGCGTCTTCGAGCTCTTCCCAACTTCCAATGGAGCTTTCGGGGAGGCCTTTGAGCCAGTGACGAGCTGGCCCTTTGAGCTTGAGGGGTAGGTACTTGATGGCGTGGAGATCATCTCCTCGAGCCATATGGATATGAAGGATGTAGTCCTCAATCCAGACCCCAGGGTCTGTTGTTCCGTCGTATGCCTCTATGTTTACGGGCTTGAATCCCTCTGGAAATTCGTGGTCCAGCACCTCATCGGTGAAACATAGGGGGTGTGCGGCACCCCTGTAGCTGGGTGTACCGCGTTGTTCGGATGTTTGTTGTGTTGCATTGTATGCTGGGGCGCGCTTGCGTGGTCCATAGATGGATCTTGTTGCGCCGTCCTTTGGGTGCGAGCCCTCGCATGGGTCGCGTATTGTATTGTGAAGCGGCGTTGTATGCCGCTCTGTGTTGGTAGAGGGGTCGTCTATCCGACCAGGTGGCTGCTTTGATATTTGGTTGTGGGGGTTCTGAGGCCTCCTCATCGAATTCGGGTAGCAGCTTCCGCTTTGGGTAGCTTTTGGAGGGGCGATTGTCGCCGTACCTTGCTGCAGTGCTGAGTATTTTACTCCATCTGAATTGGAGTGTGTCTTGCGCGGCCTTGAGCCTTTGTTTCTGCTTTTTCAGGCTCCTCGCGGTGGCAACAAGCCTTTTACGGGCACTCTGTTGCTCCGGGTGTTTGTCCGGCGTTATGTCGTCCGGACCATTATCCTTGATAGGATTTGTTTGTTCGGTTTGATTATCCGGATTGCGTTGTCCGGCAGCGGTTCGCCCTGCTCCAGCGCTGGGTCTGTGTGATCGCTATTTCTGTCGAGGCGGGATTTGGGGCGGCGCTTGCGTCGCCGCTTTGACTGCTTTTCGAGGGAACAAGCCTTCGGTGCGTCCTTCCGCTCCTCGTCGTCATCTTTTGGTGCGTCCACCATGTATACGTCATATGACGAGGTGGCGTTCCAGGGCCCAATAGGCGCTGGTTCTTCATGTCTCCTTCATCGGCGTCCATACCGTCGATGTCTTCGGAGTCGAAGTCCAGCATGTCGGGTCAATCGTCGACAGTGGCTACAAAGTGGGTGGTGGGTGGGCTTTGAATTTCTTCATCGTCCGCATCCCAATATCACTGACCATAGTCCGGCCAGGGCTCTCCTGATAAAGAGAGAGACTTTAGTGATTTTATAATATTGGCAAAGGGGAGTGCTGAAAGATGCCCGCGGTAGTAAACTCCATAATCGGCGCCCAATCGGATTCGATTGGCAGAGGCGCGAATGGTTCGGAGTTCGGAGAGGAGTCCGACTCCTTGGAATCATGAGTCTCGCGGAGTGCGGGGCTGGTGTTCAGCTCAATCGCCGTTGGGATCGCAGCCCCCGAGGCGGCGTCCAACCACCCATCCTCGATCGGCGCGGTTGGCTCCGAATTAAGAGTAGAGCCGATGCGGGTGCGGCCTCCAGGGCACTGTTCGGCGGCAGAGCTAGATCATGCTCGTCGTGACTGTGCGGCGCGCTCGGCAGTGGCTCGAATCCGTCGAAAATCAAGTCCCCGCAGATGTCAGCCGTGTAGTTTAAACTTCCAAATCTGACCTGACGGTCAGGGGCGTAGCTTTCGATCTGATCCAGACGGCCAAGCGAATTGGCCCGCAGTGCGAAACCGCCAAGGACGAAGATCCGGGGAGGAAGGTCTCACCCTGGAGTGCGTCGCTGCGATGATCGTAGGAGCCATCGAGCCTGACGGCGACGACACAGAGGAACTCTCAATGAAAGCACCAATGTCGGTGTCAAAACCGGCGGATCTCGGGTAGGGGGTCCCGAACTGATGCGTCTAGGCCGGATGGTAACAGGAGGCAAGGGACACGAAGTTTTGCCCAGGTTCGGGCCCTCTCGATGGAGGTAAAACCCTATGTCCTGCTTGATTAATATTGATGATATGGATAGGTACAATTGTGTAGATCTACCACGAGATCGAGGAGGCTAAACCCTAAAAGCTATCCTATGGTATGATTGTTATGTCTATGCTGTCCTACAGACTAAAACCCTCTGGTTTATATAGACACCGGAGAGGGTTAGGGTTACACAAGTCGGTTACAATGGTAGGAGATCTCATATCCGTATCGCCAAGCTTGCCTTCCACGCCAAGGGAGTTCCTTCCGGACACGGGACGGAGTCTTCAATCTTGTATCTTCATGGTCCAGGAGTCCGGCTGAAGGTATAGTCCGGCTATCTGAACACCCCCTAATCCAGGACTACCTCAGGGGCGCCGGACCCCCCCCCCTCCTTGTCCAATTCGAACTAGAGGGGGAGGGGGCGTGCAGCATGCCCTGGCCACCCCTCCTCTTCTCCACTAAGGCCCAATAGGCCCATTACACTCCCCGGAGGGTTCCGATAACCCCTCGGTACTCCTGTATATGTCCAAAACCTCCCGAAACACTTCCGGTGTCCGAACATAGTCGTCCAATATATCGTTCTTTACATCTCGACCATTTCGAGACTCCTCGTCATGTCCATGATCATATCCGGGACTTCGAACTACCTTCGGTACATCAAAACACAAAAACTCATAATACCGATTGTCATAGAACTTTAAGCGTGCGGACCCTACGGGTTTGAGAACTATGTAGACATGACCGAGACACGTCTCCGGTCAATAACCAATAGCGGAACCTAGATGCTCATATTAGTTCCCATATTCTACGAAGATCTTGATCAGTCAAACCGCATAACAACATACATTGTTCCCTTTGTCATTGGCATGTTACTTGCCCGAGATTCGATCGTCGGTATCTCAATACCTAGTTCAATCTCGTTACCGGCACGTCACTTTGCTTGCAAGGCTTATAGTGATGTGCATTACCGAGAGGGCCCAGAGATACCTCTTTGATAATTGGCGTGACAAATCCTAATCTCGATCTATGCCAACTCTACAAACACCATCGGAGACACCTGTAGAGCACCTTCATAATCACCCAGTTACGTTGTGACATTTGGTAGCACACAAAGTGTTCCTCCGGTATTTGGGAGTTGCATGATCTCATAGTCATAGGAACATGTATAAGTGATGGAGAAAGCAATAGCAGTAAACTAAACGATCAAGTGCTAAGCTAACGAAATGGGTCAAATCAATCACATCATTCTCCTAATGATGTGATCTCGTTAATCAAATGACAACTCATGTCCATCGCTAGGAAACTCAACCATCTTTGATCAACGAGCTAGTCAAGTAGAGGCATACTAGTGACACTATGTTTGTCTATGTATTCACACATGTATTATGTTTTCAATTAATACAATTCTAGCATGAATAATAAACATTTATCATGATATGAGCAAATAAATAATAACTTTATTATTGCCTCTAGGGCATATTTCCTTCAAGATGATGTAGAGGGATAGATCCAAACAATATGGTATAAACCCCATCTTTTTATCCTTAGTGGCAACAATACAAATATGTGCCTCGCTACCCCTACTGTCACTTGCACTACTAGGGAAAAGCTTATAGACAGACGCTTACTAGTAGCACTCTATATTGCCCCCCACTACTACTACTTCCTAGTAGCATGCTATATTGACCTGCGCTACCAGTAAATATTACTGGTAGCGCGTGGCCCAAAAACACGCTATTAGTAAATATCTCCAACCATGCCCCGCGAACAGACCATAGTAGTAGCGCGGGTTATAAAACCTGCGCTACTACTATGTGGATAGCTGTAGCGCAGGTGAGGCAGCCGTGCTACTAGTATACTCCCAGCCTGGACAATGCTTCAGTGCCTTAAGGCACGTACCTTTGTGTCTATGACATGTGGGCCCAACAGGTGGTTGGCCCACATGTCAGTGACCCAAAGGCAGGTGCCTTTAAGGCACTGAAGCTGCATCCGGGTGAGGCATCGTGGACGGGGATGGGGGCAGGGGCGGCGTGTGTGCAGGATGCAGGTGCGACAGGGTCGAGCAGCGGCATGGGTGGTGACGGGCTGCGGCGTGGTTGCAGAATGGGGCGGCGGCGCTGGTTGGGGATTCGGGTGCGCCGTAGATGGGGATGGGCGACGGTGTCGATGGCGGATGCGGTGGCGGTGGTGGCGACGTGGGTGATGAAGGGGATGGGGCAACGGCGGTGTGGGTTACAAAACTGAGCTACAGCGTGGCGTGATTGGGGGATCTGGGGTGACCTCAATATGCGGCGGCGGTGCTGCTTGTAGTGGGGCGGCTGGGGGATGAAGCGGTGGGGACTGGATCTGGGGAAGGGGAAGAAAAATAGGGCTACGCGGCACCGAACCGCTTCCAGTGACTTCTATCGTTTCGCTTCGCTACGCGGCACCGAACGGCAGTGCATTCGCCCTCCTTTACTTTTTACGGCAGATGAGCTGACCTAAAAAATGTCGGCAGATAGGCTGCCCTTCTAGGTTTATCATTGCCAACAGATAGTACGCCCCATAAAATCTTGCCCGGCAGTTAGAGCTTTGCCGACAGTACATGTGACCTGGATTCTTAATCTTTCCCGGCAGTTAATTGCCCTTAAAGTTTTGATGTGGTCTAGTGCATGTTCCTATGACTATGAGATTATGCAACTCCCGAATACCAGAGGAACACTTAGTGTGCTATCAAACGTCACAACGTAACTGGGTGACTATAAATATGCTCTACAGGTGTCTCTGATGGTGTTTGTTGAGTTGGCATAGATCGAGATTAGGATTTGTCACTCCGTGTATCGGAGAGGTATCTCTGGGCCCTCTCGGTAATGCACATCACTATAAGCCTTGCAAGCAATGGAACTAATGAGTTAGTTATGGGATGTAGCATTACGGAACGAGTAAAGAGACTTGCCGGTAACGAGATTGAACTAGGTATTGAGATACCGACGATCGAATCTCGGGCAAGTAACATACCGATGACAAAGGGAACAACGTATGTTGTTATGCGGTTTGACCGATAAAGATCTTCGTAGAATATGTAGGAACCAATATGAGCATCCAGGTTCCGCTATTGGTTATTGATCGGAGATGAGTCTCGGTCATGTCTACATAGTTCTCGAACCCGTAGGGTCCGCACGCTTAATGTTCGGTGACGATCGGTATTATGAGTTTATGTGTTTTGATGTACCGAAGGTAGTTCGGAGTCCCGGAGTTATGATCACGACATGACGAGGAGTCTCGAAATGGTCGAGACATAAAGATCGATATATTGGATGACTATGTTTGGACATCGGAATGGTTCCGGTGAGTTCGGGCATTTACCGGAGTACCGGGAGGTTACCGAAACCCCCCGGGGAGTGTATGGGCCTTATTGGTCCTTAGTGGGAGAGAGGAGGAGGCGGCCTAAGGAGGGGCGCCCCCCCCCAAGCCCAATCTGAATTGGGAGGGGGCCGGCCCCCCTTTCCTTCCTCCCTCTCTCCTCCTTCCTTCCACTCCTACTCCTACTTGGAAGGGGGGACTGTTGGGGAACGTAGCAGAATTTTAAAATTTTCTACGCATCACCAAGATCAATCTATGGAGTCATCTAGAAACGAGGGAGAAAGTAGTGCATCTACATACCCTTGTAGATCGCGCGCGGAAGCGTTCAAGAGAACGGGGTTGATGGAGTCGTACTCGTCGTGATCCAAATCACCGATGACCTAGCGCCGAACGGACGGCACCTCCGCGTTCAACACACGTACGGTTGGGAAGACGTCTCCTCCAACTTGATCCAGCAAGGGGGAAGGAGAGGTTGATGAAGATCCAGCAGCACGACGGCGTGGTGGTGGAAGCAACGGTGATCTCGGCAGGGCTTCGCCAAGCTCAGGGAGAGGGAGGAGTGTCACGGGAGGGAGAGGGAGGCGCCAGGGGCTAGGGTGCGGCTGCCCTCCCTCCCCCCCACTATATATAGGGTCCCTAGGGGGGGGCCGGCCCTACGGTCTGCAATCTCAAGGGGGGGCGGCGGCCAAGGGGGTGGCTTGCCCCCCAAGCCAAGTGGGGCGCCCCCACCCCTAGGGTTTCCAACCCTAGGCGCAGAGGGAGGCCCAAGGGGGCGCACCAGCCCACCAGGGGCTGGTTCCCCTCCCACTTCAGCCCATGGGGCCCTCCTGGGATAGGTGGCCCCACCCGGTGGACCCCCGGGACCCTTCCGGTGGTCCCGGTACAATACCGGTGACCCCCGAAACTTTCCCGATGGCCGAAACTGACTTCCTATATATAAATCTTCACCTCCGGACCATTCCGGAACTCCTCGTGACGTCCGGGATCTCATCCGGGACTCCGAACAACTTTCGGGTTACCGTATACTAATATCTCAACAACCCTAGCATCACCGAACCTTAAGTGTGTAGACCCTACGGGTTCGGGAGACACGCAGACATGACCGAGACGACTCTCCGGTCAATAACCAACAGCGGGATCTGGATACCCATGTTGGCTCCCACATGCTCCTCGATGATCTCATCGGATGAACCACGATGTCGAGGATTCAATCAATCCCGTATACAATTCCCTTTGTCAATCGGTACGTTACTTGCCCGAGACTCGATCGTCGGTATCCCAATACCTCGTTCAATCTCGTTACCGGCAAGTCACTTTACTCGTACCGTAATGCATGATCCCGTGATCCAACACTTGGTCACATTGAGCTCATTATGATGATGCATTACCGAGTGGGCCCAGAGATACCTCTCCGTCATACGGAGTGACAAATCCCAGTCTCGATTCGTGCCAACCCAACAGACACTTTCGGAGATACCCGTAGTGCACCTTTATAGTCACCCAGTTACGTTGTGACGTTTGGCACACCCAAAGCATTCCTACGGTATCCGGGAGTTGCACAATCTCATGGTCTAAGGAAAATGATACTTGACATTAGAAAAGCTTTAGCATACGAACTACACGATCTTGTGCTATGCTTAGGATTGGGTCTTGTCCATCACATCATTCTCCTAATGATGTGATCCCGTTATCAATGACATCCAATGTCCATGGGAAACCATGACTATCTATTGATCAACGAGCTAGTCAACTAGAGGCTTACTAGGGACATGTTGGTCTATGTATTCACACATGTATTACGATTTTCCGGATAATACAATTATAGCATGAATAATAGACAATTATCATGAACAAGGAAATATAATAATAACCATTATTATTGCCTCTAGGGCATATTTCCAACTCTCTGCCTAGAGTCAATTCTAACTTGTGATGAATCGAACACCCATGTTCTGCACCCCGCAGCGCCCGGCACGGGATTCTGCTCTTCGCCTTAACCTGGCCCGTGCCGGTTATGCCATTCAACCCAGTACGCCTCACAATAGGTCATCCTGTTTCCGAATTCCGCCCGCGCGGATCCACGATGTCGCCTAAGAGCCGCCCGTGCCGCACGGAAGCGACCTACCAAACCAAAAAAAAAAACCAACAAACAAACCCCAAAACAACCAAAACCACCCAAAACCCAAAAACCCACCAAACCACACCCAAAAACACAAAAACCCAAAAAAAACCCCAAAAAACCAAAAAGACACCAAACCAACACAACCCCCATGCGGTCCTATAACTTTGCAGGCCTAAACCGCCGTCGCGCTTCTGCGATCAAACAGTTAATCCGGCCTTTTTTGTGCTCAACCGCCGCCACCCGGAGCGATACCATGGGGCCTCCGCTGACACAGCTCTTCAAACCCACCACCGTTTAGCATTGCCTCGCTTACCGCTCTTGAACCGTCCATCAGTGTGTACCTCTTCCAAAACCGCTGACATTCGCTCGCGAACGTACCTATGATGACCCGCCAGAAGTGTCCAATGTTGCGGCATCCGGATCGACCCCACTTAAGCACTCCTCAAGCCCGTCCCGTCGACCCGCCGGTCACCTCGCACTCCTGGACCCCTCGGTTTTTCCGAACACACCCCCACTTTTGGGTTACGGTCCTCGCCCTCCATTTTGCGCAGCCCCCCCCACAGTTTTCTGCTCCACATCCTTCGAACTGCTTGTCGATTCACTGCTTACACGTAACCTTTTCTGTGCTTAACCGCCGTGCTGTGCTAACGACCGTTCTGTAATTTGAGCAACATATTCCGCCTCATAATTGTTGCCTTCGTCTCACTCTCACAACTGCATCCTTCTCACCAATAACCATCTTTGTTTCTGCATACTCGACTACTTGAAGAAAAATATCAGAGTGAGGACCTGTTCTCGAAAAAATCATATCAGTTAATATATCCGCGTTCCCCCAATAAATAGATCCCATTCACGAAGTTGTAGGTTATTGGTCATACTCTGGCAACTTACTCGACACAGGCCTGAACGTATTTCAATGCAAACCTTTAGTACTGGACAAGCATCCCGTGCCAGAAGGAAAGAGTCAACATGCATGAAACAATAGTATGTCTTCTCACAGAGAGGAAAGAAACAAAAGGGATCAAGTCCCTAGACCTATTAAGGCCGAAGGAACGCATATCATCTCAGCTGAGAATCTGTCTTTTTTGTCTATAAAAACGACCAGCATAGTTGTTCACTACAATATGAGTGTGTTGTATTGCGGGTGCGGAGATGCCGATGCAGCATTTTTGCACTGGTGTTTCCTCTGTGTCATACCACCCGGTGTGTGAACCTGCGCAAGTTGCCGTCTATGGCGCCTCGTCCATATACATAATCGCCGTCTCTGCTGGTTACAACTGCCATCACTTCTCTCACGCGCCTGACTCACCGTGTGATTTACCTTCAGTGTATCATCAACACCACTCGTCTGTTTCCTCATTAATCTGGCCACCTGAATATATCTAGGTGAATACCATCTCCAGTATATTTTTTTTCTATATATACTTCTTTAAAGAGCAGTATACTCCGGCGTTGCAAAAGTTCTTATGCGACCCTAAACGCCATATTATCGCGAATTAAAGCCGTCAAGTTTTGCTAAAAAGGAGGCTTTATGATTTATAATTGCTCAGGAAACTATCTCCCCGCAAAGCTATTGAACTCCAGTCGACCGGTCAAGAATTCGCGCGTCAAACGAATACTCTCGCAAGCTCGAGTACTCAGTAGAAAATTAAAAGACCTCCCAATGTCTATTCATCAGAGTACCAGTCCCAAACATAGGATCGCCTTGGCACTAAGTCACCGAGTATCATTGTGTTTTGTTCGTATCAGCTCGACATGCCTACACCCTTCTGAGTCCGTGCTATCAATGCCGAAATATCATAGAGCACAGCATCGGCGTACTTCCCCGTTAATTCGCGCTATCAGCCATTTATCACTATAAGGCCAATAAAAGAGAGATGACCTGCACGAATGTAAAACATGGGATCCCTGAGCATACGTCTCACAATATCACTTGCCGTGGCTATTGTCTCGAACTGTCACAACCTCTTTGCATAGCTTAAGGCCACCCGGGAAATCACTTGGAGGCCTCTGTGCTATCCGAACCATTCAGCTCGGATCAATCTTTGATCAGACATCATATAAGGGTTCACCAGGGGAAATTCATTGGGGCTTGCCCTCAGGTATACCGTACACTATCCTACACCTATAGCATCAAGGCCCACCAGGGCAACGCACTTGGGGGCTTGGTTCAAACCATTAGCTACACCTCTTGATAGGCCATAAGGCCCCTGCGAAAATAACATCGTCTGGGGGCTTGTCGTACTTCGAACCGATTAGCATAACCTCTTTACGGCGAGCAAGCACGTTCTATGTGTGGACTCTTGTTCGTTATCCAAACCATACTTAAACCTCCGTTATCTTACACATACAGTCATTCATCAACTATATTTGTAAATGTCATCATTACCATCATTCATACATGGACTCATTAGAAAATACAATGCAGATAGAATAAGGTTGTACCGTTTATACTGGAGGAATTCGCGTTTTCCATAAGACCGCTCTCATTATCCTCAAATCTTTCTAATAGCCACACACGGTCTGATTTTTTATGCGTTATCTTATAACCAACTGATTAATGATTCGAGGTTTTTCAAAAGTTCAACATTCAGCGCAATCGGATATAATATCACAACTGAAGAATAGTCTGAATCGCATGCAGGCATACACCCGACACTGGGCTAATATTATTTCAATTAGATTACAATCAATATACAATCTCATGTCGCTGCAAGCATGCACTGAGGGCTAATGCAAAGTCATTTGCTCACCTTATTAAGACCGACTCATCACATCGTAATGAGCCGGCCCTTGGGGGCTACCAATTGCTCCTGTCAACAATTCAAGGTACACTTTTAATCCATTATATTGAAGGGTCCACTGCTCAGTTGGTAAAAGCACAAGGCTCTTAACCTTGTGGACGTGGGTTCAAGCCCATGATGGGGGTTACATCATATAATGTTATTCGCAATGAAGTATATATAAAGTCCCATCAATATTATCTTACTGAGCCGGCCCTTGGACTACACGTTGCTGTTCAAAGTCTACATGATTATATTTACAAAGTCCCTGCTCATTATTGCATAATGACCCGGCCCTTGGGGGCTACACTGGTTGAAGTTTTTATGAGCATAAGGCAATTTCAAGTCCCAGGTTGCTGCAAGCATGACAACCCGGCACTTGGGGGCTACATATGTGGAATACTCAGTTCTGACTGGTGATTGAGATGAACAACCTGGATTTCTTCAAGCTTGTGACATTCATATTGAAGCAAGTCTTAAGCTGTTGCTATGCTACCTTCTTAAGACTTGGGGGCTACAAGTGATAGGCATATAAGAGGTATATTTTCAAGCTTCATGTTAACTACAATTATGACCTGGTGCCATCAGCATATTTAAACCGCAATTCAAGTCTACCGGCACAGTTCTACATTCTTAAACCGGCAAGTTCTACATTCTTAAACCGGCTGAAGATCAAATGAGTATTTCAAAGGCCAATATTTTTGTTAAGCATTGGGAGCTGAAGTCAAAGGAGTTATTCTTCACAATATTTCTCTGTGACAAACCAATGTCAGCAAATTGATTATGAAGCTGGTCCTATTGACTCGGATTTATAGAAGAGGGAAGTGACAAGGACTTAAGGATGATCAGGATCAGTTTAACATGGATAAATCCAAATTAAACTGGGGGCTAATGTCGGGGATATACCCCGTGGTATGACCCGGCTGGGCCTTGGTAAACCGGCGGATTGGTAAACCGGTGTGTTAAGTGTTAAACCGGCAGGTTTAAGAGCAAACCGGTTGGTTAACAGACGGTAAACCGGCAGTTGTTAAACCGGCTGACAGTTAAGACAGGAGTTAAGTCAGAGTGATAACTCAGCAGACATTCTTAAACCGGCAGACCATCTTAAACCGGCACCAGTTAACTCCCGGCAGGCAGTGGTAACTGGGTTGCCAGGAGTTATGAAGCCCGAGACGTTATGAAGCCCAAGATGTTAAGAAGCCCAAGAAGAGAAGTCATAATAGTTAAGTCTTAAGTCCGAGTTGGACTCTACATGTAACCGCCCCTTCAACATTATATAAGGAGGGGCAGGGCTCCCCAAAGAGGGACAAGGAAGAAGAAACAATCTTAAAGGGTTAGGGTTAACTGGGAGAGCCGGTTTACGGCGACTTCCTCATGATCATAATGAGAGAGCCTCAAACAACACGTAGGGTTGTTACCGGATGATGTTTCCCGGGGCCCAAAGCTGTCTAAACCCTTGTCTCGTTGCGTCTCTCGATTCCACTCAACCCCTCTCAAGCTACCACATAGATGCGTTGGCCTCACGACTAAGTCCTCACACTAGGGCATCTGCCGTGACAATCACGACAGCTACAGTCCACACACACCGACTCTGAAATAAGGGACGTGTCTGATGACACTTTGCGCGCCAGTTTTTCGCTGAAGCGATTCCAAATTTTCGGCTTCCGGAAATATCTACCTCCCCGCCCCCTCCCCTTACCAAAAGCCACATTTCCCCTTGTTTCCCTTCCTTTCCAAGTTGAAACCTTCACTCCTGCTTGCAGCACCGCCTCCTCGCCGGCGACCCTCCTTCACGCTGCTCGGCCTCGCCTATCCAGGCAGGTAATCCACACCCGACCCCCATCCTCCTCCTCCTTCCACATCCCACATGCCCCGACCGCCGGCGCAGCGTGACACCTTCCACCCAAATCACCGACCCCTCCACCAAATAAGCACCGGCCCTAAGCCATGGTGCACGCAGTATAGCCAGGATCAAGGAGCATTTGGCAGCGGAGAAGCAAATCACGGCCGCACGCGCGATGAGGTCATGGCTGCCATTCGTCGACCCCCAGATCTTGAGAGCACCTCGCCATCCATTCCCGCCGCCCCGATACTACCGGATATTGACCGCTTCAACAACACGACCAGTCTTGGCGTATTTCTCAAGGCCACCCTCCCGTGGTGCCCTTCACTCATTCGAGGTGTTCCTCAGGCGTGACATCGCTTACCTCTCACCCTCCCAGTCGTCCAACCAGGCGTTGGTCCTGCGTACCTGCTCTCATCAACTCTCCCCACTACCAAACGAGACCTCTCTCGATGCCAACATCCCACTCCTCCATCTCTTCCAAGTAACAATCCGATATATCTGTACATCTCACCATATGAATTCTGATTGTCTTATTAGCGTCAGCTATAAACCATGATATTATCTACTGTCTTTCCCTAACAAATTCTAATAGAATGTTGCTAACCTACTTTTCTACATGCATTCTTGACTGCTTGTATAGATTCGAGAATGATCGTTACTTTGCTCATCAATGTCCTGATAGTGTTATTTAATCTTGACTTGTTCATCTCTCTGCATATTGTGATTTTATTAGGTGCCAATTGCTATATTTGCGTTATTAAGCATGCTTGGTTTGGTTAACTGTCTGGTCTTCTATTACGAGTATGTATTATTGTGCAATGTGGTGCTAAGTTAACAGTTTTGGTTCATTTGTTGTGGTGTTTAATTAACTGCTTGGTTCAATTCTGCAATGCGTTGTTCAATTGTTGTGGCTGCATTCTGTTATTGTATACCATGTGATGAATAAACTGAATTTGGATGCACTTAATACATGAGAACACATACAAGTTGCTATATTTCCTAGTTCTTAATATGCTTGAGCGTTTTTGTAACTATATTGATTATTAGGGAGATTATGATTGATGCCATTCATGTGACTCAAGTTACTTTTTGTCCATTTTCTTGGTGTTTAGTTTAACTGCTTGGTCAATTCTGACAATCATTTACATTTCTCTCTGCGCCCTAGCCCATTCTGTATGTTTTTGTGTGCACCCAATTTTGCAGGAATACAATCGGAATTGCCTGCACTTATGTCTCTCTATGCCCATATACAATGCTAATTATTTCCTCAAACTGCTCATGCTATGGTTTTGGATAAATGGGTTTCTGTGACACTTGACATTAACTTGTCATTACAATCTTCTATGCTGCCGTATTTCAATCAGTCGCACTTATTTACTTTGATTACATCATACTTAAGCGATGACTAACTACCTTAAGTTGCGGGGCAAAATCTTCGAATCGTTAGCCTATGATTTTTCTTGTATGCCCTAACTATTATCATCATCGTCCTTTTTTATTTTTGCCCCATTTCGATTAGACAGATCTTATGATCATTCGTCGTGTGCCTGCTTCTACTGTTATGAATTACCCTCTCAAACCACCCTATCTTTATGATCAGGAGCGAGGAAGTTTCTACGAACACACCATCGATTCAATATGAAGTGTGCCTGAAGATGTCAATGATGGACATTGCACTGGCCCTAAAAGTTATGCCAAGACCCTATCAACCATCGAAATAGAAGCTCAATCATTTCCCTTCCTGCTATTACCAGCCAGTATTCCAGATTTGCAGATGCATCCTTTCTCCGTCTATACAATACTATGATCTAATTTTAGAAAAGGTTTTGCATGTGAAAACTTGCTCTCCGCTTGTATATATTTTATGCTCGCTTCCTTCTTTGTAATGTAAGCCTGAGTGCTGAAGCATATATTCATTGTTTACTCGAGTTATCTTCAATTATAATCCTGCTACTTAATATGCGAAATGTAATAAGTATCTTAATATGCGAATGCAAATAGACTTAGTAAATGGTGATAATAATATACCAATTACCCCCAATGGCAAATAGCTTGAATTGGTTTTCCCCTATTGCAACGTTTAAATTTAGACAAACCAACATGGCCCCGAATGACCAGCAACCGAATATTTCTAGAAAATAAACCTCCGTCGTTGCATCAATCCCAACAAATTCACACCACGACATTCGTTGACAACTTGTTCTCATGGTATACATACCACCTTGAAATTTTTCGCTTTGAGAGGGACTGAACTCATTTTGTGGGATGTAATATAAACGAATTAAACATTCTTGGTCTGAATGAGTGGTACGTACTTCTCGAACCCCGAAAATATGAAATCGCTCCTGTCGATGTGCGTACATTATTTTAGCACTAATTTGTAATGTTAATTCTGCCATTATTGAATGCTTCCCCGTATCGACACAAACCCACTCTTATGCAGCCGAGTGTGATGTGCCAGAAGAGGCATATCCCCGACGGTAGTTTCTTTGACTCAGTCAGTGGGCAAAAGACCACCTATCCCACATCAACTTTCGCGTCGGTTCCAGCCAATAGCCATGCCCCGGAAACAAGACGGTTTAAAAACTGTCTGTCCCTCTTCCATTACCCTGTATATAACATTCCTATTCACTAAGTTTTCATAAACTTCTTGAAAGCATTGAAAGTGGACCAAGCCAATTGAGCAATTGAGAAAATGCCATGCCCAAAAAAAAAGTATTCGTTATTCCCAGTCTGCTTGTTCATTTGGAATTTATCAAAGACTGTTGCGGTAAAATTCCTAAGCCAGCTCACTAGTTCTCTTGCAACAAAGATATGCCTTTGTTTTTTATTGAAATGAATTGTGTAACTATAAGAACAATACCTAATAAATAACCAGCTATAAAACACAAAATCGCTATCCTACCTTTATGAATATGTTCAAAATTCAACACTTTTATGGAAACGTTGACTTTCATTAAATCTAGTTGATGTAGATGTGCTTTATCTGCAGGACTATGTTATGTGGTTCCCGCCGTCTAGGAACAAGAGATTATTCGATTATTAAGTTCAATTAACCTTCAAATAGTAGATTCATTTAATGCTGAAGTATAAGCTCCTAAACAATGTTTCCAATGGCAATAGTATGTATATAATATATATATACGTGCCTAAGACAGTTGGCTACTGAGTTGGTCTGTAATATGATTTGATAATGGATTATACATATGAATTAACTCCAATAGAAAGAGCTGAATGTAATGTCTAATGAAGACAATGAGTCGTTAATATTACGTTAATCTTTAATGGCGTAGACAGAGATGGAATATAAAACCGTATCTAATGTACAACATTAAATTCATAGATCGATTGAGATTTTCCTTGCTTGTAATTACCCGAGTAAATAAGTCACATTAGAATTTAAACATATCCAACTTTTTAGTAGAAAATGTTCACAACTAATAGACCAAGGCCAAATGCCCGAAACTTAGCATCCAATAATATGATGGCTTTAAGAATTTGTTCTCGAGACATTACATCACTACCACTTGTAATCCAACTATTGTGGATTATGACTGCATACCATGTGTTTCTTATCGGAATTATCATCGACAGTATTTAATGAGCTGTTCTAATCGAGTGGGTGAGGGTCATCTAAGAACAACCAAATCCTCATTTTCATATTCTGACCACATGTAACCATATAGTTACATTTGTACGTAAATAAATTTACCAAGGCCCACGCTTCAACGATCCAACTAACATAAACAAACGCCAAATAAATTATTCTCTCATCTCTGAAAGACTAATGTTACACTCTTATTGTTTAATGAGAACCCAACCAACTCTCATAATGATAAGAAGGTGCAAGTTTCTATAAGAATAATATATTAGCGGTGGGTGCTCTATACGACGCCTATGATTGAAATCACACATGTTAGTAACATGGCTCCGAATAAGCTTCCGAACGGCCTAAGCCGCCTGGAAGAAATTAATAGACTGTCCAAATTCTAGTCAATATGACCCACTCGCGATAATATATGATTTGGTTCGATGAACATCTCTTCCAAGGATGCCCCGGTAATAGACTCGTCTTCCTTATCTGCAGATCCGTGAAGAAAGAGTTATATTCAGGAGAGAATAGCTACCGGTAACGTAAGAATGTTTCCTTTAGCATATTTATTCCACTTGTTGTAGATCGGCGTGCCTTTCACGACTGAAAAGTTACTTACATCTCGACTAAGATATTCTTCCTAATGTGGAGTTATAGCAGCCAATAGGTTGGTAGTGGTGACTTAGTATAGTGATAGGTAATTATAAGTGTGAAACTAGACGATCGTCCCTATCTCACATACACGATGTAGGTTGTCACCGCAAACCGCCATCTAAGAAAATGAGCTTTAATTGGAAAGTATTTTCTCCTAGGTGTTTTGGCACCTACAATCCCACTTATAAGTAGGTAATGACTATGAATGATGCTGTGATACTAGTGAGAACTTGCATTATACACACCTTTATTCCATGTCTATCACTATTCCCAATGCTCGAATCAGAGTTATGACAAGGGTAAATGATGTATATCCGCGATCACGTGAACTTGTGCAGAGCAACCGTGTACATAATCTGTCTTAGAAGTTCATGTTGCTAGCACAACATGAACCTCACGAGTATCGGATCAATATCCCTTAAACGTATGTAGTTGAACTTATGCCGAACCATGAATGATATAAATTCCTATAGAGCCCGCAACACGGTGAATAGGGGCCTACCAAGAAAGATACTCTCGGATATTAAAATAAATACCATTAGTATGAAATGTAAAGCGAATCGTTTAGACTTTGAACACCCGAACGGTGCAGAAATCGATATAGTTACAGTAAACAATCAGTGCTATTGAAATGGCGATGAAATGTACTCCCTTAAAGTCAAAGACGACGACTAATTGTAATGATAAATAATCGTACATCATGAAGTGCCCGCCCTTGACATTTGTTAGAACATGTAATGAAGGCATATTGTTCTTCCCATAACATGAGCAAGCCTCCTACAACCGTATGTATTGTATTCCAACAAAGCGTTGAGTATGTTGCATCAGTACTATTCGTATATTAGCCCTCCTCATGCTGAAAGAGTTAGAATCATGCTAAGCTTATGAGAAAATAATTGAAGTATAATTATTCAATGACACAATGCAGATTTATATTTATAGAAGAAATTCGTGCCAAATTAGGATCAAAATACGAACTATTCAAAAGCCGTGACGTTGTTTCCCGACGAGTTTCTCGGTTGAGAAGTGTAGAGAATGTGCTTGTGTATGTTGATACTAGACTCCGAGACATTCTTCCCCTGTTCTAATTTTCCCCGAAAGATGATATAAATAAAAGTCACTTCCAAAAGAGTCTACAGCGACCGCCAACTTCCTTCTTAAAGCACAGTGAGGATTATTTAAAGCCTCGCTCGTGTGGGAGCCGTTAGAATGCTCACTATAAATGATAAGTGAAGTTATGCCAGTCAAATATTTTAGGTTTATATTAAAGTTTCGTAAAGACACATCCTTAAGGTTGTCCAATGCTGTGTCAATTTACCAATAAAGAAAGATGCATTGTCAGTGATCTAGGTATGCCTAGACTTTATAGTATTGTACTAAAGTAATGTTATCGATTATGATTTGATTTAGGTATTAAACTTATATGTAATTTATGTAACATCATTTTTAAATATGGTAATTCCTTTGTTTGACAAACACCTCCAGAAATCTCCGTAGAAAAATAAGGGAGTAACGTGACTATCGTAACCGTCTGATACCGAGAAAATGATGCCCGAAAAATGAATAAGCCGTGTCGAAAAAGACAATTATTTTAGTCGTCCGTTATGTGGTTAATAGTAGATTAAAATCAATAGTGATATATGTCAACATACGAGCGAATTATAAAGGCCTACAAGAAAACCTTCTTCCCACACAGTTGAGAGAATCAAGATTCCTCATCTAAGGATTAGATTCAGGCCAACACCAAACGGCCCACCAATAATCCGCCGCCCAAGTCAACTGCCATGTCCAATATGAGCACAATACCCTCTGACAGCGCGAGTCCTTGAAGTGCGTCAAGATGGATCAGTCCACCAGAGAGTGGTGAGTTTTTTTCCTTTTTTTTTTTTGGCCCTTGAGCTTTTTTTTTTTAAAACGGTATGAAGTTAAACTTTAAAAGCTCGACCACGGCAGAAGTACCCAAACCACTCTAAACACCGTTCCCGGCTCCGTATCGATCTAACCATGCTTGCTCAAGGTCGTCTCCAATAGATAGCTAATCTAAGTACGCTATAACCACGAGCTCCTACCAGATCGCGGTATACACCGCTTTCCGGATCGCTTTACCGCTCCTACTCGCAAGTGTTTGCCTTTTCTCAAATGAATTAGAATACAGACTTCCAAAGTCAATCTAAGGTATCATTATGACGTCCTCCGAAAAGACCTAGGATCAATCAACAGGTACACCTGCGCGCAGGAAAATAGATATCAACATTTATGATAATCACCTTATGCCTCTGTGTTGGTTTCGTCAAGAATCTAACGGATCATTAACTCCTACGGTCCGCATCCATTAGTCACCTCCAGTGTCAACAAGTTGACCTTCCTCGTCGAGATACAGATGCAATTCGTATACGAATCCGAATTCTAAAATTCAGCGGGGGCCTGTGCAACACCGTCTAATAAACATCCAAGCAAACCTTAGTACCGGAGATAGCTCCATAGAATAACCGGATATGAGGCGGTGATGTTGTACTAATTGTGATCCCGCCCGGAGAGCAAAAGGTCCCCAGAGCAGACCAATTTAGGAAGGAAATCCAATCAGCTACAGCAAGGCTTGAAGCCATGGAACTGAGTCATCTACCGTAACAGTCTTGGAAAGGAGATAGCTCTCGATGAAGTAGTATGACGCTCAATCCTCACCTTCATGAATCCCGGTAACCCGCTCACATGACTATGCTCCGAGGTGTGACATAGAATGTAGATGGCGAGCTACAAACCCGGATCTGGAAAGGTCTAATAGAACCCAAACATGTTTTCTTCGAACATCTAAAACCATCCGTACTCAGCAACTACACCTATCGCATACATATAACACCAAGCTATCAGTAGATCTATTATCTCAAATAGAAGCCCGTTACATACACAGTATTAGTATGATGAGCAATGTGCATAACTGACGAATCGTCCTAGGTCTAGAGTAACAGCATAACATTTTGTGGCTAGTGTTTACAGTCATGGCCAGATGTGAACCATCCCCTGTGTGAGATCATCATGCTTGGTTATATCAGCATTGTGGACCAACCATGACTCGAAATCATGTGGAACTAATTAATTGACATCTAAATGCGTACTTACGTTCGTCCATCCCAGCAGCAAACCTCGTTTGCTATATATTGCCTAATTCCCATAGGAACCTAGGCAATCCGCGAATAATAAATTGAGGCATTCACTTAGTCATACCACTTCCACAGCTTTGTGGGTTGACGCCCATCGATCACCCGTGCTATTTAATTATCCAGTACTTGCGCCCACTATATTTTATCATTTTACTGTTATATTTTATGTAGCCAAGAACATATCTTTTGCTTTAGCATGAACGCCCAAAGAAAATAAATATAACAGAAAAGACCAAGAGAGAAAGACAAATAAAGAAATAAATAAAGAGAAACGAAATGAATCAAAATATGAAAGAAATAAGTATTCTATAGGCGTAAATTACTCTATAATTAGGCGTAACGAGCTAACCACCACATTAAAAACAGTTATACAGCTCCATATATGTTATTAATCTCTTAACTGATTTTACGATAAGCTCGCTCATACATTTGCCCAATGATATCAAAAAACCTCATGAAAAGCGAATACAGGTTAACGCAACCTGAGGACGATCAAATTCACACATTAGTATAAGTCACAGTTATTTATGCAAAATCTGTTTGTGGACGTGCTATCTCATCCTATCCGAAAGAGAGTATTAATATAAGATCGTCAAAGTTATTGGACAACATGATTCCCAAAGAGTGCACGGCCAAACTGAACATGTTATAGCTATCTAGAATCATCGTATCAGCAAATCTAGTTTCTCAGTATATTGTATCTAATCACTTATACACTAGTATGTCCTATAGTTATGTCACCCCTTCCTTATATCTTGACCATGCAAGAATTCTGTGCACTAAACGTCACCGTACTACATCTGCATCGTAGAAGAAACCGCTCGTAACTAATTGCCAATGCTGTCTTTTCTATACATGATCCCATATCACCCAAAACGCTAATGGCCCGTAGCTACCTACTAAAGAGGTGGCGACTTAACACAACCAGCTCAAAGTACTGTCTCCTGCCTTAAGCAAAAAAGGCCTACAAGTAAATTAAGAGTGTGTCTGTCCACGTGATATCGGATCATGTACGTAGGATGGTCAAAACTGCCAAGTTGGTAGCATATGTGAGCCGGAATGGATGTAATACCTTCTGGGCCTGCTACGATCTGGTGAAGAATCAAAGAGAGCAAGACTAAACTCTGATCCAATATTCGCAAAAGGTGGACCCTAAGAGTTTGCTTCACGTCGTCCACAATGGATGTGTACGAAACATAAGTAAAGAGACGCTTGCACCAATGCAACACTCACCGTTCATTTTGCCGATTTAAACATGGATCTGAGCGCCATTACCAAACAAATAAAGCGCACTGTGCCCACCCTCTGCTCCCTCTGTGAACCACGGCAATCTTTTACATTTATGTATTTAACTTTATTACCCCCGCCATATAGTTCTACAAAGACTGATTAGTGCATACCGTTCACGCACTGTTATATACTCTCATATGCTTCCAACCCGCAGCCAATCACTCTGCTGAGGACAGATAGGGAAGAGTGTATAGAGAATCTATTGATTGAACGACATACCGGTCTACAGCTATTACTATAGATAGCATGTGAATTATAATTTTCTCAGCCCTTGAGGTGGAACCGTGGAGGCAAAACCCCTATAGCCTCGCTCTTTTTATGTGCCGTTGAATTTTGTGATTTCTGAATCCGCTACTGAGAGTCTAGCCAAATCTAAAAAATCGAAGACTTTAATTGTGTGGAAAACTCAGATGTTGGTAGGGACCCTGCCCATACAATTTAATACGCGTGACTCATTCGCCGTCCACACGCTAATGATATATGCAACATGTTAGATTCCAATGTTGTAGCCTTAAAGAAGAAATCCGATTAGCTTTGTCTCTAGGTCAGATTTGTTCTTGTCACATGTTCTTCCCAAATAGCTTCTGTAGATCAGTTTCTTACTCTATCCAATAGCGTATAGATAATATGATTACCCAAGGGTTGACTTCTACACAAAGATCTGTGCATGTGTTATCATAAGTATTTGTTATTCTGTATCTAGTAATTCTTGTTGCTATAATAATCATACATGATGCTTCAATGTCCGTGATTTTGTTTTTATCGACACCTCTCTCTCAAAGCATGTGGACATGTTTTCGAATTTCGGTTTTCGCTTGAGGACAAGCGAGGTCTAAGCTTGGGGGAGTTGATACGTCCATTTTGCATCATGTTTTCTTACTGTTATTTATAATGTTTTATCCATAATAATGCTTTTTGGAGTAATTCTAATGCCTTTTCTCTCATAATATGCAAGGTATACACAAAGAGGGAGAATTCCGGCAGCTGGAAATCTGGACTGAAAAAGCTACGTCAGGCTACCTATTCTCACAACTCCAAATGAGCTGAAACTTCACGAGATTTTATGGAATATATAAGAATTATTGGAGCAAATAACTACCAGAGGGGGCCACCAGGTGGGCACAACCCACCTGGGCGCCAGGGAGCCCAGGCGCGCCCTGGTGGGTTGTGCTCACCGCCACCTCCGGTGCCATCTTCTGGTATATAAGTCATTTTGACCTAGAAAAAATAAAGGAGGCTTTCGGGACGAAGCGCCGCCCTCGAGGCGGAACTTCAGGAGCACTTTTGCCCTCCGGCGGAGCGATTCCGCCGGGGGAACTTCCCTCCCGGAGGGGGAAATCATCGTCATCATCATCACCAACAACTCTCCCATCTTGGGGAGGGCAATCTCCATCAACATATTCAACAACACCATCTCTCTCAAACCCTAGTTCATCTCTTGTGTTCAATCTTGTTACCGGAACTATAGATTGGTGCTTGTGGGTGACTAGTAGTGTTGATTACATCTTGTAGTTGATTTTGGTGGAAGATTATATGTTCAGATCCAATATGCTATTTAATACCCCTCTGATCTTGAGCATTTATCATTTGTGAGTAGTTACTTTTGTTCTTGACGGGAGAAATCTTGTTGCAAGTAATCATGTGAACTTGATATGTGTTCGATATTTTGATATATGTATGTTGTGATTCCTAGTGGTGTCATGTGAACGTCGACTACATGACACTTCACCATATTTGGGCCTAAGGGAATGCATTGTGGAGTAGCAATTAGATGATGGGTTGCGAGAGTGACAGAAGCTTAAACCCCAGTTTATGCGCTATTCCGTAAGGGACCGATTGGATCCAAAAGTTTAATGCTATGGTTAGAATTTATTCTTAATACTTTTCTAGTTGTGGATGCTTGCGGGAGGGTTAATCATAAGTAGGAGGTTTGTTCAAGTAAGAACACACCTAAGCACCGGTCCACCCACATATCAAATTATCAAAGTAGCAAACACAAATCGAACCAACATGATGAAAGTGACTAGATGAAATTCCCGTGTACCCTCAAGAACGCTTTGCTTATCATAAGAGACCATTTGTGTCCTTTGCCTCAAAAGGATTGGGCTACCTTGCTGCACTTTTGTTACTACTATTTACTTGCTCGTTACAAATTATCTTGCTATCAAACTACTCTGCTACTTACAATTTCAGCACTTGCAGACATTACCCTTGCTGAAAACCACTTGTCATTTCCTTCCTCTCCTCGTTGTTCGACACTCTTACTTATAGAAAAGAGCTACAATTGATCCCTATACTTGTGGGTCATCAACGTGCGTTCGTAAGAGTATGACTAATCACCGCCCCAACTCTTTTTTACCTCGTGCATATCCATCCACGCATTAACTTGCTCATGATACCACTGTTGGGCAATTTGCATGGAAAAAACAAAAACACACGCAATGATCTATCCATGGAGATGCATAGCAACAAGGGGGAGAGTGTTTACACCCACGTAGACTGTAAGCGAAGGTTTCACAACGCGGTTGATGGTCGAACTTCTTCTCGCTTCAACCGATCAAGTACCGAACGCACGACACCTCTGCGTTCTGCACATGTTCAGCTCGTGACATCCCTCACCTTCTTGATCCAACAAGACATCGATGTAGTAGATGAGTTCGTCAGCACGAGCATGGTGACGGTGATGGTGAAGTGATCTCTGCAAGGCTTCGCCTAAGCACTACGAAATATATGACTGGGATGTAAACGGTGGAGGGGGGCACCGCACAGAGGCTAACAACTGATCTGGATTGTTCTACGCCCCCACATATACATAGGTGGGAGGAGGACGAGCAACAATTAGCAGAGCCACCCAAGTCAGGCAGAATCGACTTCGGATTCCCTCCACATAGCGCACCCCCCTCCATATCATAAACCAAGGGAGAAAAAAAGTGAGAGGCGGATTGGAATCCAATCCACAACTTTCCTTTCTTCCCTTCCCCTTTCCTATCCTACCATCCTTAGCCGCCCATATTCGGGGCCCCCAACCCTGTGCTGGATGTCCCCTCTTCGCCCATAGCCCATATCTTTTGCGTGCGTCCGAGACCCTTTACCAGTACCCATAAAGTACCCACCGTACCCCGAAACACCCTATCCCGTGTCCGCAATACCAACATTCAATATATTAACTTACCTCATCGACCATTTAAACTCCTCTCATGTCTTGACTTCATCTAGACTCTGCATCGAACAAAATTCCGCATCATCAAATCACATAACTCATTATCATATCTATATCGCTCAAACTTAAGCGTGCCGACTACGCGTTCGAAACATTAGACATATCGATATACCTCTGATGTCCAATAAACAATCGATTGCAAGATCTAAAGATATACCTTCAAGCAATCACTGAAGGAAATATGCCCTAGAGGCAATAATAAAGTTATTATTTATATCCTTATATCATGATAAATGTTTATTATTCATGCTAGAATTGTATTAACCGGAAACATAATACATGTGTGAATACATAGACAAACAGTATGTCACTAGTATGCCTCTACTTGACTAGCTCGTTGAATCAAAGATGGTTAAGTTTCCTAACATACATGAGTCATTGAAGAAATATGCCCTAGAGGCAAAGTTATTATTTATTTCCTTATATCATGATAAATGTTTATTATTCATGCTAGAATTGTATTAACCGGAAACATAATACATGTGTGAATACATAGACAAACAGAGTGTCACAAGTATGCCTCTACTTGACCTAGCTCGTTAATCAAAGATGGTTATGTTTCCTAACCATGAACAAAGTGTTGTTATTTGATTAATGAGGTCACATCATTAGTTGAATGATCTGATTGACATGACCCATTCCATTAGCTTAGCACCCGATCGTTTAGTATGTTGCTATTGCTTTCTTCATGACTTATACATGTTCCTATGACTATGAGATTATGCAACTCCCGTTTACCGGAGGAACACTTTGGTACTACCAAACGTCACAACGTAACTGGGTGATTATAAAGGAGTACTACAGGTGTCTCCAAAGGTAGATGTTGGGTTGGCGTATTTCGAGATTAGGATTTGTCACTCCGATTGTCGGAGAGGTATCTCTGGGCCCTCTCGGTAATAATGCACATCACATAAGCCTTGCAAGCATTACAACTAATATGTTAGTTGTGAGATGTATTACAGAACGAGTAAAGAGACTTGCCGGTAACGAGATTGAACTAGGTATTGGATACCGACGATCGAATCTCGGGCAAGTAACATACCGATGACAAAGGGAACAACGTATGTTGTTATGCGGTCTGACCGATAAAGATCTTCGTAGAATATGTAGGAGCCAATATAGGCATCCAGGTCCCGCTATTGGTTATTGACCGGAGACGTGTCTCGGTCATGTCTACATTGTTCTCGAACCCGTAGGGTCCGCACGCTTAAGGTTACGATGACAGTTATATTATGAGTTTATGCATTTTGATGTACCGAAGGTTGTTCGGAGTCCCGGATGTGATCACGGACATGACGAGGAGTCTCGAAATGGTCGAGTAAATATTGATATATTGGAAGCCTATGTTTGGATATCGGAAGTGTTCCGGGTGAAATCGGGATTTTACCGGAGTACCGGGAAGTTACCGGAACCCCCCGGGAGCTAAATGGGCCATGATGGGCCTTAGTGGAAAAGAGAAGAGGCAGCCCTACATGGGCTGCGCGCCTCCCCCTTCCCCTAGTCCTATTAGGACTAGGAGAGGTGGCCGGCCCCCTCTCTCCCTTTTCCCCCTCCGCGAATCCTATTCCAACTAGGATTGGGGGGGGGGAATCCTACTCCCAGAGGGAGTAGGACTCTCCTGGCGCACCCTTGGCCGGCCAGCCTCCCCCCTCTAGTCCTTTATATACTGAGGCAGAGGCACCCTAGAACACACAAGTTGATCCACGTGATCTATTCCTTAGCCGTGTGCGGTGCCCCCAGCCACCATACTCGATAATACTGTAGCGGAGTTTAGGCGAAGCCCTGCTGCTGTAGTACATCAAGATCGTCACCACGCCGTCGTGCTGACGGAACTCTTCCCCGACACTTTGCTGGATCGGAGTCCGGGGATCGTCATCGAGCTGAACGTGTGCTCGAACTCGGAGGTGCCGTAGTTTCGGTGCTTGATCGGTTGGATCGTGAAGACGTACGACTACTTCCTCTACGTCGTGTCATCGCTTCCGCAGTCGGTCTGCGTTGGGTACGTAGACAACACTCTCCCCTCTCGTTGCTATGCATCACATGATCTTGCGTGTGCGTAGGAAATTTTGAAATTACTACGAAACCCAACAGTGGCATCCGAGCCTAGGTTATTTATGTTGATGTTATATGCACGAGTAGAACACAAGTGAGTTGTGGACGATACAAGTCATACTGCCTACCAGCATGTCATACTTTGGTTCGGCGGTATTGTTGGACGAGACGACCCGGACCAACATTACGCGTACGCTTACGCGAGACCGGTTCTCCCGACGTGCTTTGCACACAGGTGGCTTGCGGGCGACTGTCTCTCCAACTTTAGTTGAACCAAGTGTGGCTACGCCCGGTCCTTGCGAAGGTTAAAACGGAGTCTATTTGACAAACTATCGTTGTGGTTTTGATGCGTAGGTGAGATGTTCTTGCTTAAGCCCGTAGCAGCCACGTAAAACTTGCAACAACAAAGTAGAGGACGTCTAACTTGTTTTTGCAGGGCATGTTGTGATGTGATATGGTCAAGACATGATGCTAAATTTTATTGTATGAGATGATCATGTTTTGTAACCGAGTTATCGGCAACTGGCAGGAGCCATATGGTTGTCGCTTTATTGTATGCAATGCAATCGCCTGTAATGCTTTACTTTATCACTAAGCGGTAGCGATAGTCGTGGAAGCATAGATTGCGAGACGACAACGATGCTACGATGGAGATCAAGGTGTCGCGCCGGTGACGATGGTGATCATGACGGTGCTTCGGAGATGGAGATCACAAGCACAAGATGATGATGGCCATATCATATCACTTATCTTGATTGCATGTGATGTTTATCTTTTATGCATCTTATCTTGCTTTGATTGACGGTAGCATTATAAGATGATCTCTCACTAAATTATCAAGAAGTGTTCTCCCTGAGTATTCACCGTTGCGAAAGTTCTTCGTGCTGAGACACCACGTGATGATCGG
>NC_053022.1:374170155-374211817 GCF_003073215.2 Triticum urartu | reverse complement strand
CCTAACCATGAACAATAAGTTGTTATTTGATTAACGAGGTCACATCATTAGTTGAATGATCTGATTGACATGACCCATTCCATTAGCTTAGCACCCGATCGTTTAGTATGTTGCTATTGCTTTTCTTCATGACTTATACATGTTCCTATGACTATGAGATTATGCAACTCCCGTTTGCCGGAGGAACACTTTGGGTGCTACCAAACGTCACAACATAACTGGGTGATTATAAAGGAGCATTACAGGTGACTCCAAAGGTAGATGTTGGGTTGGCGTATTTCGAGATTAGGATTTGTCACTCCGATTGTCGGAGAGGTATCTCTGGGCCCTCTCGGTAATACACATCACATAAGCCTTGCAAGCATTACAACTAATATGTTAGTTGTGAGATGATGTATTACGGAACGAGTAAAGAGACTTGCCGGTAACGAGATTGAACTAGGTATTGGATACCGACGATCGAATCTCGGGCAAGTAACATACCGATGACAAAAGGAACAACGTATGTTGTTATGCGGTCTGACCGATAAAGATCTTCGTAGAATATGTAGGAGCCAATATGGGCATCCAGGTTCCGCTATTGGTTATTGACCGGAGACATGTCTCGGTCATGTCTACATTGTTCTCGAACCCGTAGGGTCCGCACGCTTAAGGTTACGATGACAGTTATATTATGAGTTTATGCATTTTGATGTACCGAAGGTTGTTCGGAGTCCTGGATGTGATCACGGACATGACGAGGAGTCTCGAAATGGTCGAGACATAAAGATTGATATATTGGAAGCCTATATTTGGATATCGGAAGTGTTCCGGGTGAAATCGGGATTTTACCGGGTTACCGGGAGGTTACCGGAACCCCCCGGGAGCCATATGGGCCTTCATGGGCCTTAGTGGAAAGGTGAAAGGGCTGCCCACAAGGGCTGCGCGCCTCCCCCCTTCCCCTAGTCCTATTAGGACTAGGAGAGGTGGCCGGCCACCCTTCCCCCTCTTTCCCACTTGGGGAATCCTAGTTGGAATAGGATTGGAGGGGAGTCCTACTCCCGGAAGGAGTAGGACTCCTCCTGCGCCTCTCTCTCTTGGCCGGCGCCCCCTCCCCCCTTGGCTCCTTTATATACTGAGGTAGAGACACCCCAAAGACACAAGTTGATCCACGTGATCTATTCCTTAGCCGTGTGCGGTGCCCCCTGCCACCATATACCTCGATAATACTGTAGCGGAGTTTAGGCGAAGCCCTGCTGCTGTAGTACATCAAGATCGTCACCACGCCGTCGTGCTGACGGAACTCTTCCCCGACACTTTGCTGGATCGGAGTCCGGGGATCGTCATCAAGCTGAACGTGTGCTCGAACTCGGAGGTGCCGTAGTTTCGGTGCTTGATCGGTTGGATCGTGAAGACGTACGACTACTTCCTCTACGTCGTGTCATCGCTTCCGCAGTCGGTCTACGTTGGGTACGTAGACAACACTCTCCCCCTCGTTGCTATGCATCACATGATCTTGCGTGTGCGTAGGAAATTTTTTGAAATTACTACGAAACCCAACAGTGGCATCCGAGCCTGGTTATTTATGTTGATGTTATATGCACGAATAGAACACAAGTGAGTTGTGGACGATACAAGTCATACTGCTTACCAGCATGTCATACTTTGGTTCGGCGGTATTGTTGGACGAGACGATCCGGACCAACCTTACGCGTACGCTTACGCGAGACCGGTTCTCCCGACGTGCTTTGCACACAGGTGGCTTGCGGGCGACTGTCTCTCCAACTTTAGTTGAACCAAGTATGGCTACGCCCGGTCCTTGCGAAGGTTAAAACGGAGTCTATTTGACAAACTATCGTTGTGGTTTTGATGCGTAGGTGAGATTGGTTCTTACTTAAGCCCGTAGCAGCCACGTAAAACTTGCAACAACAAAGTAGAGGACGTCTAACTTGTTTTTGCAGGGCATGTTGTGATGTGATATGGTCAAGGCATGATGCTGAATTTTATTGTATGAGATGATCATGTTTTGTAACCAAGTTATCGGCAACTGGCAGGAGCCATATGGTTGTCGCTTTATTGTATGCAATGCAATCGCGATGTAATGCTTTACTTTATTACTAAACGGTAGTGATAGTCGTGGAAGCATAAGATTGGCGAGACGACAACGATGCTACGATGGAGATCAAGGTATCGCGCCGGTGACGTTGGTGATCATGACGGTGCTTCGGAGATGGAGATCACAAGCACAAGATGATGATGGCCATATCATATCACTTATATTGATTGCATGTGATGTTTATCTTTTTATGCATCTTATCTTGCTTTGATTGACGGTAGCATTATAAGATGATCTCTCACTAAATTATCAAGAAGTGTTCTCCCTGAGTATGCACCGTTGCGAAAGTTCTTCGTGCTGAGACACCACGTGATGATCGGGTGTGATAAGTTCTACGTTCAAATACAATGGGTGCAAAACAGTTGCACACGCGGAATACTCAGGTTATACTTGACGAGCCAAGCATATACAGATATGACCTCGGAACACGGAGATCGAAAGGTCGAGCGTGAATCATATAGTAGATATGATCAACATAACGATGTTCACCATTGAAAACTACTCCATCTCACGTGATGATCGGTTATGGTTTAGTTGATTTGGATCACGTAATCACTTAGAGGATTAGAGGGATGTCTATCTAAGTGGGACTTCTTTAATTAATTTGATTAACTGAACTTAAATTTATCAAGAAACTTAGTACCTGATTAGTATCTTGCTTGTTTATGTTTGATTGTAGATAGATGGCTCGTGCTGTTGTTCCGTTGAATTTTAATGCGTTCCTTGAGAAAGCAAAGTTGAAAGATGATGGTAGCAATTACACGGACTGGATCCGTAACTTGAGGATTATCCTCATTGCTGCACAGAAGAATTACGTCCTGGAAGCACCGCTGGGTGCCAGGCCTGCTGCAGGAGCAACGCCGGATGTTATTGAACGTCTGGCAGAGCAAAGCTGATGACTACTCGATAGTTCAGTGTGCCATGCTTTACGGCTTAGAATCGGGACTTCAACGACGTTTTGAACGTCATGGAGCATATGAGATGTTCCAGGAGTTGAAGTTAATATTTCAAGCAAATGCCCGGATTGAGAGATATGAAGTCTCCAATAAGTTCTATAGCTGCAAGATGGAGGAGAACAGTTCTGTCAGTGAGCATATACTCAAAATGTCTGGGTATAATAATCACTTGATTCAGATGGGAGTTAATCTTCCAGATGATTGCGTCATTGACAGAATTCTCCAATCACTGCCACCAAGCTACAAGAGCTTCGTGATGAACTATAATATGCAAGGGATGATAAGACTATTCCCGAGCTCTTCGCGATGCTGAAAGCTGCGGAGGTAGAAATCAAGAAGGAGCATCAAGTGTTGATGGTCAACAAGACCACTAGTTTCAAGAAAAAGGGCAAAGGGAAGAAGAAGGGAACTTCAAAAAGAACGGCAAGCAAGTTGCTACTCAAGAGAAGAAACCCAAACCTGGACCTAAGCCTGAAACTGAGTGCTTCTACTGCAAGCAGACTGGTCACTGGAAGCGGAACTGCCCCAAGTATTTGGCGGATAAGAAGGATGGCAAGGTGAACAAAGGTATATGTGATATACATGTTATTGATGTGTACCTTACTGAGCTCGCAGTAGCACCTGGGTATTTGATACTGGTTCTGTTGCTAATATTTGCAACTCGAAACAGGGACTACGGATTAAGCGAACACTGGCAAGGACGAGGTGACGATGCGCGTGGGAAATGGTTCCAAAGTCGATGTGATCGCGGTCGGCACGCTACCTCTACATCTACCTTCGGGATTAATATTAGACCTAAATAATTGTTATTTGGTGCCAGCGTTGAGCATGAACATTATATCTGGATCTTGTTTGATGCGAGACGGTTATTCATTTAAATCAGAGAATAATGGTTGTTCTATTTATATGAGTAATATCTTTTATGGTCATGCACCTTTGAGGAGTGGTCTATTTTTGATGAATCTCGATAGTAGTAACACACATATTCATAATGTTGAAACCAAAAGATGCAGAGTTGATAATGATAGTGCAACTTATTTGTGGCACTGCCGTTTAGGTCATATCGGTATAAAGCGCATGAAGAAACTCCATACTGATGGACTTTTGGAACCACTTGATTATGAATCACTTGGTACTTGCGAACCGTGCCTCATGGGCAAGATGACTAAAACACCGTTCTCCGGTACTATGGAGAGAGCAACAGATTTGTTGGAAATCATACATACAGATGTATGTGGTCCGATGAATATTGAGGCTCGTGGCGGATATCGTTATTTTCTCACCTTCACAGATGACTTAAGCAGATATGGGTATATCTACTTAATGAAACATAAGTCTGAAACATTTGAAAAGTTCAAAGAATTTCAGAGTGAAGTTGAAAATCATCGTAACAAGAAAATAAAGTTTCTACGATCTGATCGTGGAGGAGAATATTTGAGTTACGAGTTTGGTGTACATTTGAAAAATTGTGGAATAGTTTCGCAACTCACGCCACCCGGAACACCACAGCGTAATGGTGTGTCCGAACGTCGTAATCGTACTTTACTAGATATGGTGCGATCTATGATGTCTCTTACTGATTTACCGCTATCGTTTTGGGTTATGCTTTAGAGACGGCCGCATTCACGTTAAATAGGGCACCATCAAAATCCGTTGAGACGACGCCTTATGAACTGTGGTTTGGCAAGAAACCAAAGTTGTCGTTTCTTAAAGTTTGGGGCTGCGATGCTTATGTGAAAAAGCTTCAACCTGATAAGCTCGAACCCAAATCGGAGAAATGTGTCTTCATAGGATATCCAAAGGAAACTATTGGATACACCTTCTATCACAGATCCGAAGGCAAGACTTTTGTTGCTAAATTCGGAAACTTTCTAGAGAAGGAGTTTCTCTCGAAAGAAGTGAGTGGGAGGAAAGTAGAACTTGACGAGGTAACTGTACCTGCTCCCTTATTGGAAAGTAGTACATCACAAAAAACTGTTTCAGTGACACCTACACCAGTTAGGGTGGAAGCTAATGATAATGATCATGAAACTTCAGATCAAGATACTACTGAACCTCGTAGATCAACCAGAGTGAGATCCGCACCAGAGTGGTACGGTATTCCTGTTCTGGAAGTCATGCTACTAGATCATGATGAACCTATGAACTATGAAGAAGCGATGGTGAGCCCAGATTCCGCAAAATGGCTTGAAGCCATGAAATCTAAGATGGGATCCATGTATGAGAACAAAGTATGGACTTTGGTTGACTTGCCCGATGATCGGCAAGCAATTGAGAATAAATGGATCTTCAAGAAGAAGACTGACGCTGACGGTAATGTTACTGTCTACAAAGCTCGACTTGTCGCAAAAGGTTTTCGACAAGTTCAAGGGGTTGACTACGATGAGACCTTCTCACCCGTAGCGATGCTTAAGTCTGTCCGAATCATGTTAGCAATTGCCGCATTTTATGATTATGAAATTTGGCAAATGGATGTCAAAACTGCATTCCTAAATGGATTTCTGGAAGAAGAGTTGTATATGATGCAACCAGAAGGATTTGTCGATCCAAAAGGAGCTAACAAAGTGTGCAAGCTCCAGCAATCCATTTATGGACTGGTGCAAGCCTCTCGGAGTTGGAATAAACGCTTTGATAGTGTGATCAAAGCATTTGGTTTTATACAGACTTTCGGAGAAGCCTGTATTTACAAGAAAGTGAGTGGGAGCTCTGTAGCATTTCTAATATTATATGTGGATGACATATTACTAATTGGAAATGATATAGAATTTCTGGATAGCATAAAGGGATACTTGAATTAGAGTTTTTCAATGAAAGACCTCAGTGAAGCTGCTTACATATTAGGCATAAAGATCTATAGAGATAGATCAAAACGCTTAATTGGACTTTCACAAACAACATACCTTGACAAAATTTTGAAGAAGTTCAAAATGGATCAAGCAAAGAAAGGATTCTTGCCTGTGTTACAAGGTGTGAAATTGAGTAAGACTCAATGCCCGACCACTGCAGAAGATAGAGAGAATATGAAAGATGTTCCCTATGCATCAGCGATAGGATCTATCATGTATGCAATGCTGTGTACCAGACCTGATGTGTGACTTGCTATAAGTCTAGCAGGGAGGTACCAAAGTAATCCAGGAGTGGATCACTGGACAGCGGTCAAGAACATCCTGAAATACCTGAAAAGGACTAAGGATATGTTTCTCGTATATGGAGGTGACAAAGAGCTCGTCGTAAATGGTTACGTTGATGCAAGGTTTGACACTGATCCGGACGATTCTAAATCGCAAACCGGATACGTGTTTACATTAAACGGTGGGGCTGTCAGTTGGTGCAGTTCTAAACAAAGCGTCGTAGTAGGATCTACATGTGAAGCGGAGTACATAGCTTCTTCGGAAGCAGCGAACGAAGGAGTCTGGATGAAGGAGTTCATATCCGATCTAGGTGTCATACCTAGTGCATCGGGTCCAATGAAAATCTTTTGTGATAATACTGGTGCAATTGCCTTGGCAAAGGAATCCAGATTTCACAAGAGAACCAAACACATCAAGAGACGCTTCAATTCCATCCGGGATCTAATCCAGGTGGGAGACATAGAGATTTGCAAGATACGTACGGATCTGAATGTTGCAGACCCGTTGACTAAGCCTCTACCACGAGCAAAACATGATCAGCACCAAGGCTCCATGGGTGTTAGAATCATTACGGTGTAATCTAGATTATTGACTCTAGTGCAAGTGGGAGACTGAAGGAAATATGCCCTAGAGGCAATAATAAAGTTATTATTTATTTCCTTATAATCATGATAAAAGGTTTATTATTCATGCTAGAATTGTATTAACCGAAAACATAATACATGTGTGAATGCATAGACAAACAAAGTGTCACTAGTATGCCTCTACTTGACTAGCTCGTTATCAAAGATGGTTATGTTTCCTAACCATGAACAATGAGTTGTTATTTGATTAACGGGATCACATCATTAAGAGAATGATCTGATTGACATGACCCATTCCATTAGCTTAGCACCCGATTGTTTAGTATGTTGCTATTGCTTTCTTCATGACTTATACATGTTCCTGTAACTATGAGATTATGCAACTCCCATTTACCGGAGGAACACTTTGGGTACTACCAAACGTCACAACGTAACTGGGTGATTATAAAGGAGTACTACAGGTGTCTCCAAAGGTACATGTTGGGTTGGCGTATTTCGAGATTAGGTTTTGTCACTCCAAATTGTCGGAGAGGTATCTCTGGGCCCTCTCGGTAATGCACATCACATAAGCCTTGCAAGCATTGCAACTAATGAGTTAGTTGCGGGATGTTGTATTACAGAACGAGTAAAGAGACTTGCCGGTAACGAGATTGAACTAGGTATTGGATACCGACAATCGAATCTCGGGCAAGTAACATACCGATGACAAAGGGAACAACGTATGTTGTTATGCGGTCTGACCGATAAAGATCTTCGTAGAATATGTAGGAGCCAATATGGGCATCCAGGTCCCGCTATTGGTTATTGACCGGAGACGTGTCTCAGTCATGTCTACATTGTTCTCGAACCCGTAGGGTCCGCACGCTTAAGGTTACGATGACAGTTATATTATGAGTTTATGCATTTTGATGTACCGAAGGTTGTTCGGAGTCCCGGATGTGATCACGGACATGACGAGGAGTCTCGAAATGGTCGAGACGTAAAGATTGATATATTGAAAGCCTATGTTTGGATATCGGAAGTGTTCCGGATGAAATCGGGATTTTACCGGAGTACCGGGAGGTTACCGGAACCCCCCGGGAGCTATATGGGCCTTAGTGGGCTTTAGTGGAAAGGAGAAAGGGGCAGCCCAAGGTGGCTGTGCGCCTCCCCCTTCCCCTAGTCCTATTAGGACTAGGAGAAGTGGCCGGCCCCCTCTCTCTCTTTCCCCCCTCAAGGAGTCCTAATCCAACTAGGATTGGGGGGAATCCTACTCCTAGAGGGAGTAGGACTCTCCTGGCGCGCCTCCTGTGGCCGGCCAGCCTCCCCCCTCTAATCCTTTATATACTGAGGCAGAGGCACCCCAGAAACACACAAGTTGATCCACGTGATCTATTCCTTAGCCGTGTGCGGTGCCCCCAGCCACCATAGTCCTCGATAATACTGTAGCGGAGTTTAGGCGAAGCCCTGCTGCTGTAGTACATCAAGATCGTCACCACGCCGTCGTGCTGACGGAACTCTTCCCCGACACTTTGCTGGATCGGAGTCCGGGGATCGTCATCGAGCTGAACGTGTGCTCGAACTCGGAGGTGCCGTAGTTTCGGTGCTTGATCGGTTGGATCGTGAAGACGTACGACTACTTCCTCTACGTTGTGTCAACGCTTCCGCAGTCGGTCTGCGTGGGTACGTAGACAGCACTCTCCCCTCTCGTTGCTATGCATCACATGATCTTGCGTGTGCGTAGGAAATTTTTTGAAATTACTACGAAACCCAACACCTCACTCATCAAATTGTCTACCACACAAAAAAAATTGGATTTTTTTGATTTTGTTTTGAATTTTTTACGAATTTGTTTCTAACCAGGTGCAGATGAGCCTGGGCACCGAAACGCCCTACTCTCCTTCCGGTCCTTTTTATTCCGTGTATTAGATTTGTGTCAAGTCAAACTTTACAAAGTTTGACCAAATTTATATTAATAAATATCAACCTCTATAATATCAAATATATATTATGAAACTATATTTTATAATGAATCCAACAATAGTGATTTGGCATTGTGAATATTGATACTTTTTTCTATAAATTTTGTCAAAGTTGAAATACTTTAATTTCGGACAAAACTTATATGCAAACTTACATGGGGGTTTGCTACACCACTATGGTAATATGGATGACGACCACTTACAGGTGCACCTTGTTTTGGTAGACGAGAAGGTCGGTTAGTTTGCACCATTTTTCCAAACCTATTCGAGATCTAACCCTAGTTTGAATTTTTTTCAAGATCTGACCCTTTTGCTACTGCCAGGGACCATGGCGGTAGGGTATAACAGCCTACCGCCAACGACCCTGGCGGTAGGGTTGCATGCCTACCACAAAAAACCTCCTAAGTATTGAACACAGTGCATACTCGTGCCAGCCCGTTTGGCGGTAGCGATGTTTCCTATCGTCAAAGTCTCTGACGGTAGGCTGTTAGACCCTACCGCCATGGACTCTGGCGGTAGCAAAAGGGTCAGATCTCGAATTTTTTTCAACCTAGGATCAAATCTCGAATAGGTCTCAGAAAAGGGTCAAAACACGAAATTTTACCTCGGGTGGTGAGCGAATAAGTAAATTTAGCAGTACCGGTAGGTATCGGTTGGAAATCCACCGTCCGCTGTATCATTCAGATTGATGCGTCCAGCACTCCAGCTCAGGTATAAACATGCGATTCAATTTCTTACAGATATACATCATAATACGTGCTGATAAGGCCGACACCAGCTGGCCATACCTGAACATGCCCTACTCGCTTTATGTCCAATCATGCATGTGTACTCCCACATCTCTCCATCCCATAGAAAAGCTATCATTTAATTTTATTGTGAGATATTAATTGATTGATATCTTTTAAACAAAAATTTTATCTTTAAATCCATTTATATATTTTAATTCCTGATGACAAGATCTTTAAAACAAGATCAATCTTGAATATATTTAAACGAGTTAAAATTTCATGGATAATTTTTGTAAAAAAACTGAAACTTATTTTATTCATTTTAAAAAACTAATTTCACTCACTTAAAATAACTAATTTCACTCATTCCAAAAAAATGATGTCACATATTTCACAAAAGTAACTTCACTCAGTTTCAGAAACATATTTCACTGAGTTGAGAAACCTTATTTTGAAATTGATTTCACTCAGTTTTATACACATAACAAGTTTCACGTATTTCACGCTGAAATATGTGTCATGTGTATAAAAAAAGATTTCACTCATTTCAGAAATTAGTTCACTTACTTTTAGAATTTTGATTTTACTTATTTATAAAAATCAGTTTCACACATGTGTGGATAATCAGTTTCACACATGAAACAATCCACTTCACATATTCGAAATAACCAGTTTCACATATTGAAAAATGGACCTAAATTGTTGCATAAAACTCACTTCACTCATTTCAGAATATAATTTCACTCATTTCAAAAAACTTATTTCAATCATTAAGAGACTGATTTCCTACGTTAGCCAAAAAACCTTAATTTGAGTCGTTCGAAGTAAATAATTTCAATTATTTTGAAAAAATGTTCCAATTATTTCAAAAAACAATTTCACTCGCTTCATAAAATATATTTCGCTCAATTTTTTTTGAAAGGATCAGTTTCACATGTTTGAAATAACTAGTTTCAATATTTTGAAATAACATGATTCATGTATTTCGCACCAAAAAATGTGACATGTGTATGAAAAAAGATTTCACTCATCTCAAAATATTGGTTTCACTTATTCTAGAAAAATGATTTCACTTATTTCAAAAAACAATTTTACTAGTTTCAAAACAATATTTCATGCATTTTAAAAAATAAATTGAAATAATCATGGGTACGTAGACATCACTCTCCCCTCTCGTTGCTATGCATCACATGATCTTGCGTGTGCGTAGGAAATTTTTTGAAATTACTACGAAACCCAACAGTGGCATCCGAGCCTAGGTTATTTATGTTGATGTTATATGCACGAGAAAAACACAAATGAGTTGTGGGCGATATAAGTCATACTGCCTACCAGCATGTCATACTTTGGTTCGGCGGCATTGTTGGACGAGACGACCCGGACCAACATTACGCGTACGCTTACGCGAGACCGGTTCCCCCGACGTGCTTTGCACATAGGTGGCTTGCGGGCGACTGTCTCTCCAACTTTAGTTGAACCAAGTATGGCTACGCCCGGTCCTTGCGAAGGTTAAAACGGAGTCTATTTGACAAACTATCGTTGTGGTTTTGATGCGTAGGTGAGATTGGTTCTTACTTAAGCCCGTAGCAGCCACGTAAAACTTGCAACAACAAAGTAGAGGACGTCTAACTTGTTTTTGCAGGGCATGTTGTGATGTGATATGGTCAAGGCATGAACATGATGCTGAATTTTATTGTATGAGATGATCATGTTTTGTAACCGAGTTATCGGCAACTGGCAGGAGCCATATGGTTGTCGCTTTATTGTATGCAATGCAATCGCGATGTAATGCTTTACTTTATTACACTAAGCGGTAG
The DNA here is from genome assembly GCF_003073215.2 of Triticum urartu. NCBI lineage: Eukaryota > Viridiplantae > Streptophyta > Magnoliopsida > Poales > Poaceae > Triticum > Triticum urartu. Next base: position 374,200,542 of record NC_053022.1, on the reverse strand, counting down.
TAGTCGTGGAAGCATAAGATTGGCGAGACGACAACGATGCTACGATGGAGATCAAGGTGTCGCGCCGGTGACGATGGTGATCATGACGTGCTTCGGAGATGGAGATCACAAGCACAAGATGATGATGGCCATATCATATCACTTATATTGATTGCATGTGATGTTTATCTTTTATGCATCTTATCTTGCTTTGATTGACGATAGCATTATAAGATGATCTCTCACTAAATTATCAAGAAGTGTTCTCCCTGAGTATGCACCGTTGCGAAAGTTCTTCGTGCTGAGACACCACGTGATGATCGGGTGTGATAGGTTCTACGTTCAAATACAATGGGTGCAAAACAGTTGCACACGCGGAATACTCAGGTTATACTTGACGAGCCAAGCATATACAGATATGGCCTCGGAACACGGAGACCGAAAGGTCGAGCGTGAATCATATAGTAGATATGATCAACATAACGATGTTCACCATGAAAACTACTCCATCTCACGTGATGATCGGTTATGGTTTAGTTGATTTGGATCACGTAATCACTTAGAGGATTAGAGGGATGTCTATCTAAGTGGGAGTTCTTTAATTAATTTGATTAACTGAACTTAAATTTATCATGAAACTTAGTACCTGATTAGTATCTTGCTTGTTTATGTTTGATTGTAGATAGATGGCTCGTGCTGTTGTTCCGTTGAATTTTAATGCGTTCCTTGAGAAAGCAAAGTTGAAAGATGATGGTAGCAATTACACGGACTGGGTCCGTAACTTGAGGATTATCCTCATTGCTGCACAGAAGAATTACGTCCTGGAAGCACCGCTGGGTGCCAGGCCTGCTGCTGGAGCAACACCAGATGTTATGAACGTCTGGCAGAGCAAAGCTGATGACTACTCGATAGTTCAGTGTGCCATGCTTTACGGCTTAGAATCGGGACTTCAACGACGTTTTGAACGTCATGGAGCATATGAGATGTTCCAGGAGTTGAAGTTAATATTTCAAGCAAATTCCCGGATTGAGAGATATGAAGTCTCCAATAAGTTCTATAGCTGCAAGATGGAGGAGAACAGTTCTGTCAGTGATCATATACTCAAAATGTCTGGGTATAATAATCACTTGATTCAATTGGGAGTTAATCTTCCGGATGATTGCGTCATTGACAGAATTCTCCAATCACTGCCACCAAGCTACAAGAGCTTTGTGATGAACTATAATATGCAAGGGATGGAAAAGACTATTCCCGAGATCTTCATGATGCTAAAAGCCGCGGAGGTAGAAATCAAGAAGGAGCATCAAGTGTTGATGGTCAACAAGACAACTAGTTTCAATAAAAAGGGCAAGGGGAAGAAAAAGGGGAACTTCAAGAAGAACAGCAAGCAAGTTGCTGCTCAGAGAAGAAACCCAAGTCTGGACCTAAGCCTGAAACTGAGTGCTTCTACTGCAAGCAGACTGGTCACTGGAAGCGGAACTGCCCCAAGTATTTGGCAGATAAGAAGGATGGCAAGGTGAACAAAGGTATATGTGATATACATATTATTGATGTGTACCTTACTAGAGCTCGCAGTAGCACCTGGGTATTTGATACTGGTTCTGTTGCTAATATTTGCAACTCGAAACAGGGACTACGGATTAAGCGAACACTGGCGAAGGATGAGGTGACGATGTGCATGGGAAATGGTTCCAAAGTCGAGGTGATCGCGGTCGGCACGCTACCTCTACATCTACCATCAGGATTAGTATTAGACCTAAATAATTGTTATTTGGTGCCAGCGTTGAGCATGAACATTATATCTGGATCTTGTTTGATGCGAGATGGTTATTCATTTAAATCATAGAATAATGGTTGTTCTATTTATATGAGTAATATCTTTCATGGTCATGCACCCTTGAAGAGTGGTCTATTTTTGATGAATCTCGATAGTACTGATACACATATTCATAATTATAAAACCAAAAGATGCAGAGTTGATAATGATAGTGCAACTTATTTGTGGCACTGCCGTTTAGGTCATATCGGTGTAAAGCGCATGAAGAAACTTCATACTGATGGACTTTTGGAACCACTTGATTATGAATCACTTAGTACTTGCGAACCGTGCCTCATGGGCAAGATGACTAAAACGCCGTTCTCCGGTACTATGGAGAGAGCAACAGATTTGTTGGAAATCATACATACAGATGTATGTGGTCCGATGAATATTTTCTCACCTTCACAGATGATTTAAGCAGATATGGGTATATCTACTTAATGAAGCATAAGTCTGAAACATTTGAAAAGTTCAAAGAATTTCAGAGTGAAGTTGAAAATCATCGTAACAAGAAAATAAAGTTTCTACAATCTGATCGTGGAGGAGAATATTTGAGTTACGAGTTTGGTCTACATCTGAAACAATGCGGAATAGTTTCGCAACTCACGCCACCCGGAACACCACAGCGTAATGGTGTGTCGAACGTCGTAATCGTACTTTACTAGATATGGTGCGATCTATGATGTCTCTTACTGATTTACCGCTATCGTTTTGGGGTTATGCTTTAGAGACGGCGCATTCACGTTAAATAGGGCACCATCAAAATCCGAGAGGCCTTATGAACTGTGGTTTGGCAAGAAACCAAAGTTGTCGTTTCTGAAAGTTTGGGGCTGCGATGCTTATGTGAAAAAGCTTCAACCTGATAAGCTCGAACCCAAATCGGAGAAATGTGTCTTCATAGGATATCCAAAGGAGACTATTGGATACACCTTCTATCACAGATCCGAAGGCAAGACTTTTGTTGCTAAATGGAAACTTTCTAGAGAAGGAGTTTCTCTCGAAAGAAGTGAGTGGGAGGAAAGTAGAACTTGACGAGGTAACTGTACCTACTCCCTTATTGGAAAGTAGTACATCACAGAAAACTGTTTCTGTGACACCTACACCAGTTAGTGAGGAAGCTAATGATATGATCATGAAACTTCAGAACAAGATACTACTGAACCTCGTAGATCAACCAGAGTGAGGATCCGCACCAGAGTGGTACGGTAATCCTGTTCTGGAAGTCATGCTGACGGAGATGCGGAGTGATGAGAGCGCGTATGAATCGAGGAGGAGAGGAGGCGAGTGGGGAGGGCCGCAGAGTTGCCGCAAAGGAGGGCTTGGGAGAGCAAGGGGAAAGGGTCTGAAGGGAGGTGGGGAAGGAAAGGTGTGGTTGTGCCCAGTGTGTTGTTGTGTTGTAGATTTGTGGAAGAGAACAAAAGAGGAGGAGTAAGGAGGGATGGGAGAGAAGGACGCCACGCGCTGGGGGGGGGGTCATGGATAAAAAAAATCTTTTTTTTGTCTTCTTTCTTTCTACTCGATATTGATTCTGGTTCATAAGTCTTATTTGTTATTGTTATATTATATTTATATTTGATTTTTCAAGTATTATTGAAGATTGACTCGCTTGATCTGGATTATATGTTACTTGTCTTATCAATAGTCTGACTTGTCGCAAATAGTTTTTCTGTACAAGTCAAGGTGTTTGACTTTCGATGAGACTTCTCTACCCGAGCGATTGCTTTTAAGTCTGTCCGATTCCTTATGTTAGCTTATATATTGCCTTGCATTTTATTGTTATGAATATTTGCAAATTGGATGTAATACTGCATCTCTAATTGGATTTTCTGTTGAAAAGAGTTTATTATTGTATGCAAACAGTAAGATTTTCGATCCAAAAGGAGTTTCAAAAGTTGCAAGCAATCTCTCTCATACAGCAACTAATCAATAATTGAGGTTAGAGAATTTTTTTTAAGAGTATTGAGATGCTTGCAACACTTGTAGATCTTTTGGTATCTTGACAATATTTCCTTTCTGGGTTTTGCATCATAAATTACATTACTCTTTTTCCGAAATTTCATTTTAGTGTAATGCAGTTTTGAGTGCATCTCATTTTGCCATAATTTTCATAAATTCATTAATTATGCCTGTGTGTTTTTCATTTGTGTTCTATATTTTATTGTAATTCGGTACATGACTCTTTATAGTCTATCTTCGCTTTATTTTTTTTTTTTTTTTACTGGTGATGATGTTCTTTTCATCGTATTTCATTCTTCCCTTGAACTTGTCTAAATACCTTTGCTGCAGTAGATCGTAGCTTTATATCAGTACTATTATCTCTGTACTGTCAGTTCTTTTCTTTGTAAGTATTTTCCTTTTTATCTTCTAATTTTTTGCTTCTGATCATTTTTTTTTTGTGTGTTTCTAATTCTTATCTCAATATGTTTCTCATTATTCTTTGTCTTTATATCATGGATCCTTCCTCTTTATGATTTTTATGTTGCTTTCTATATGTCCTTTTTTTTGCTGTATATTCTGTTCTTACTGGATCCCATCTCAGATTTCATGGCTTCAAGCCATTTTGTGGAATCTGGGCTCACCATCGCTTCTTCATAGTTCGTAGGTTCATCATGATCTAGTAGCATGACTTCCAGAACAGGATTACCGTACCACTCTGGTGCGGATCTCACTCTGGTTGATCTACGAGGTTCAGTAGTTGTTCTGAAGTTTCATGATCATCTATCATTAGCTTCCTCACTAACTGGTGTAGGTGTCACTGAAACAGTTTTCTGTGATGTACTACTTTCCAATAAGGGAGCAGGTACAGTTACCTCGTCAAGTTCTACTTTCCTCCCACTCACTTCTTTCGAGAGAAACTCCTTCTCTAGAAAGTTTCCGAATTTAGCAACAAAAGTCTTGCCTTCGGATCTGTGATAGAAGGTGTATCCAATAGTTTCCTTTGGATATCCTATGAAGACACATTTCTCCGATTTGGGTTCGAGCTTATCAGGTTGAAGCTTTTTCACATAAGCATCGCAGCCCCAAACTTTCAGAAACGACAACTTTGGTTTCTTGCCAAACCACAGTTCATAAGGCGTCGTCTCAACGGATTTTGATGGTGCCCTATTTAATGTGAATGCGGCCGTCTCTAGAGCGTATCCCCAAAACGATAGCGGTAAATCAGTAAGAGACATCATAGATCGCACCATATCTAGTAAAGTACGATTACGATGTTCGAACACACCATTACGCTGTGGTGTTCCGGGTGGCGTGAGTTGCGAAACTATTCCACAATTTTTTAAATGTACACCAAACACGTAACTCAAATATTCTCCTCCACGATCAGATCGTAGAAACTTTATTTTCTTGTTACGATGATTTTCAACTTCACTATGAAATTCCTTGAACTTTTCAAATGTTTCAGACTTATGTTTAATTAAGTAGATATACCCATATCTGCTTAAATCATCTGTGAAGGTGAGAAAATAACGATATCCGCCACGAGCCTCAATATTCATCGGACCACATACATCTGTATGTATGATTTCCAACAAATCTGTTGCTCTCTCCATAGTACCGGAGAACGGTGTTTTGGTCATCTTGCCCATGAGGCACGGTTCGCAAGTACCAAGTGATTCATAATCAAGTGGTTCCAAAAGTCCATCCGAATGGAGTTTCTTCATGCGCTTTACACCGATATGACCTAAACGGCAGTGCCACAAATAAGTTGCACTCTCATTATTAACTCTGCATCTTTTGGCTTCAACATTATGAATATGTGTGTTACTACTATCGAGATTCAACAAGAATAGACCACTCTTTAAGGGTGCATGACCATAAAAGATATTACTCATATAAATAGAACAACCATTATTCTCTGATTTAAATGAATAACCGTCTCGCATCAAACAAGATCCAGATATAATGTTCATGCTTAACGCTGGCACGAAATAACAATTATTTAGGTCTAATACTAATCCCGAAGGTAGATGTAGAGGTAGCGTGCCGACTGCGATCACATCGACTTTGGAACCGTTTCTCACGCGCATCGTCACCTCGTCCTTAACCAATCTTCGCTTAATCCGTAGTCCCTGTTTCGAGTTGCAAATATTAGCAACAGAACCAGTATCAAATACCCAGGTGCTACTGCGAGCATTAGTAAGGTACACATCAATAACATGTATATCACATATACCTTTGTTCACCTTGCCATCCTTCTTATTCGCCAAATACTTGGGGCAGTTCCGCTTCCAGTGACCAGTCTGCTTGCAATAGAAGCACTCAGTTTCAGGCTTAGGTCCAGGTTTGGGTTTCTTCTCTTGAGTAGCAACTTGCTTGCCGTTCTTTTTGAAGTTCCCCTTCTTCTTCCCTTTGCCCTTTTTCTTGAAACTAGTGGTCTTGTTGACCATTAACACTTGATGCTCCTTCTTGATTTCTACCTCCGCAGCTTTCAGCATTGCGAAGAGCTCGGGAATAGTCTTGTTCATCCCTTGCATATTATAGTTCATCACGAAGCACTTGTAGCTTGGTGGCAGTGATTGAAGAATTCTGTCAATGACGCAATCATCTGGAAGATTAACTCCCAATTGAATCAACTGATTATTATACCCAGACATTTTGAGTATATGCTCACTGACAGAACTGTTCTCCTCCATCTTGCAGCTATAGAACTTATTGGAGACTTCATATCTCTCAATCCGGGCATTTGCTTGAAATATTAACTTCAACTCCTGGAACATCTCATATGCTCCATGACGTTCAAAACGTCGTTGAAGTCCCGATTCTAAGCCGTAAAGCATGGCACACTGAACTATCGAGTAGTCATCAGCTTTGCTCTGCCAAACGTTCATAACATCCGGCGTTGCTCCTGCAGCAGGCCTGGCACCCAGCGGTGCTTCCAGGACGTAATTCTTCTGTGCAGCAATGAGGATAATCCTCAAGTTACGGATCCAGTCCGTGTAATTGCTACCATCATCTTTCAACTTTGCTTTCTCAAGGAACGCATTAAAATTCAACGGAACAACAGCACGAGCCATCTATCTACAATCAAACATAAACAAGCAAGATACTAATCAGGTACTAAGTTTCTTGATAAATTTAAGTTCAGTTAATCAAATTAATTAAAGAAGTCCCACTTAGATAGACATCCCTCTAATCCTCTAAGTGATTACGTGATCCAAATCAACTAAACCATAACCGATCATCACGTGAGATGGAGTAGTTTTCAATGGTGAACATCGTTATGTTGATCATATCTACTATATGATTCACGCTCGACCTTTCGATCTCCGTGTTCCGAGGTCATATCTGTATATGCTTGGCTCGTCAAGTATAACCTGAGTATTCCGCGTGTGCAACTGTTTTGCACCCATTGTATTTGAACGTAGAACTTATCACACCCGATCATCACGTGGTGTCTCAGCACGAAGAACTTTCGCAACGGTGCATACTCAGGGAGAACACTTCTTGATAATTTAGTGAGAGATCATCTTATAATGCTACCGTCAATCAAAGCAAGATAAGATGCAGAAAAGGATAAACATCACATGCAATCAATATAAGTGATATGATATGGCCATCATCATCTTGTGCTTGTGATCTCCATCTCCGAAGCACCGTCGTGATCACCATCGTCACCGGCGTGACACCTTGATCTCCATCGTAGCATCGTTGTCGTCTCGCCAAGCTTATGCTTCTACGACTATCACTACCGTTTAGTAATAAGGTAAAGCATTACATCGCGATTGCATTGCATACAATAAAGCGACAACCATATGGCTCCTGCCAGTTGCCGATAACTCGGTTACAAAACATGATCATCTCATACAATAAAATTCAGCATCATGTCTTGACCATATCACATCACAACATGCCCTGCAAAAACAAGTTAGACGTCCTCTACTTTGTTGTTGCAAGTTTTACGTGGCTGCTACGGGCTTAAGCAAGAAACCAATCTTACCTACGCATCAAAACCACAACGATAGTTTGTCAAATTGACTCCGTTTTAACCTTCGCAAGGACCGGGCGTAGCCACACTTGGTTCAACTAAAGTTGGAGAGACAGTCACCCGCAAGCCACCTGTGTGCAAAGCACGTCGGGGAACCGGTCTCGCGTAAGCGTACGCGTAAGGTTGGTCCGGGTCGTCTCGTCCAACAATGCCGCCGAACCAAAGTATGACATGCTGGTAGGCAGTATGACTTATATCGCCCACAACTCACTTGTGTTCTACTCGTGCATATAACATCAACATAAATAACCTAGGCTATGCCACTGATGGGTTTCGTAGTAATTTCAAAAAATTTCCTACGCACACGCAAGATCATGTGATGCATAGCAACGAGAGGGGAGAGTGTTGTCTACGTACCCACGCAGACCGACTGCGGAAGCGTTGACACATAGAGGAAGTAGTCGTACGTCTTCACGATCCAACCGATCAAGCACCGAAACTATTTTCTAGAATAAGGAAACCAATATTTTGAGATGAGTGAAATCTTTTTTCATACACATGTCACATTTTTTGGTGTGAAATACATGATATTTCAAAATATTGAAACTAGTTATTTCAAACATGTGAAACTGATCCTTTCAAAAAAAATTGAGCGAAATATATTTTATGAAGCGAGTGAAATTGTTTTTTGAAATAATTGGAACATTTTTTCAAAATAATTGAAATTATTTACTTCGAACGACTCAAATTAAGGTTTTTTGGCTAACGTAGGAAATCAGTCTCTTAATGATTGAAATAAGTTTTTTGAAATGAGTGAAATTATATTCTGAAATGAGTGAAGTGAGTTTTATGCAACAATTTAGGTCCATTTTTCAATATGTGAAACTGGTTATTTCGAATATGTGAAGTGGATTGTTTCATGTGTGAAACTGATTATCCACACATGTGTGAAACTGATTTTTATAAATAAGTAAAATCAAAATTCTAAAAGTAAGTGAACTAATTTCTGAAATGAGTGAAATCTTTTTTTATACACATGACACATATTTCAGCGTGAAATACGTGAAACTTGTTATGTGTATAAAACTGAGTGAAATCAATTTCGAAATAAGGTTTCTCAACTCAGTGAAATATGTTTCTGAAACTGAGTGAAGTTACTTTTGTGAAATATGTGACATCATTTTTTTGGAATGAGTGAAATTAGTTATTTTAAGTGAGTGAAATTAGTTTTTTAAAATGAATAAAATAAGTTTCAGTTTTTTTTACAAAAATTATCCATGAAATTTTAACTCGTTTAAATATATTCAAGATTGATCTTGTTTTAAAGATCTTGTCATCAGGAATTAAAATATATAAATGGATTTAAAGATAAAATTTTTGTTTAAAAGATATCAATCAATTAATATCTCACAATAAAATTAAATGATAGCTTTTCTATGGGATGGAGAGATGTGGGAGTACACATGCATGATTGGACATAAAGCGAGTAGGGCATGTTCAGGTATGGCCAGCTGGTGTCGGCCTTATCAGCACGTATTATGATGTATATCTGTAAGAAATTGAATCGCATGTTTATACCTGAGCTGGAGTGCTGGACGCATCAATCTGAATGATACAGCGGACGGTGGATTTCCAACCGATACCTACCGGTACTGCTAAATTTACTTATTCGCTCACCACCCGAGGTAAAATTTCGTGTTTTGACCTTTTCTGAAACCTATTCGAGATCTGATCCTAGGTTGAAAAAAATTCAAGATCTGACCGTTTTGCTACCGCCAGAGTCCATGGCGGTAGGGTCTAACAGCCTACCGTCAGAGACTTTGACGATAGGAAACATCGCTACCGCCAAACGGGCTGGCACGAGTATGCACTGTGTTCAATACTTAGGAGGTTTTTTGTGGTAGGCATGCAACCCTACCGCCAGGGTCGTTGGCGGTAGGCTGTTATACCCTACCGCCATGGTCCCTGGCGGTAGCAAAAGGGTCAGATCTCGAAAAAAATTCAAACTAGGGTTAGATCTCGAATAGGTTTGGAAAAATGGTCAAAACACGAAATTTAGCCACCACCCGATGACTCCATCCTCTGCTTCAACTGGTGAAACAAGGCTATGGAGACATCCCTACCGGCCTGCACAAAGGGCTCCGTTCCCTCATCAACCTCACTGCCTGGCTTATTTGGAAGCACCAGAATGCTTGTATCTTCGATACCGCGTGCCCCTCTGCCGTCGAGCTCGTTCGAGACATCCAACAAGAAGACAAACTTTGGGCACGCGCTGGTGCCACAGCCTAGATAACATCATCCCTGTAAATTAGACCATCTGTATCGGGGCTGAGCAACCTCCTCCTTCTACTCACTGCCACTCTCGACTACACCATCTAGCATACATAGTGGAGGAAGTCCTACTTTATTATGATCTCTATCTATTAATGGACTGATACACACCATTGCATATTCGTGAAAACAACTTTGTTTGTTGTTTCAAGCCGATGAATGTCCGGTGTTGTTTCAGAAGCTCATTGGGGAGGGGCATGTGTATTATCTTCAGTACCTAAAGATTATTCCCGTGGTCAAATCGTACTCATAACATGGACCTCATCGGCCTGCACAAAAAGCATAAAACACGTTTATGGAATCAAAACATGTTTTCCACAAAATCAAACATCCTCCACCGGCTTGAAAGTTGAAACAACAAACAAATAAATAGACACATTAGAAAAAAAGGAGAGAAGTAACTTGCCCAAACAATACACAGCATGTATTTTATCATGAAAGACACATGAATAAATCTAAAAAAAGGAAGACACACGAATAAATCTAAGCTATAGCAGGCATTAATATTAAAGAATGGAGCACAATCAAGAAAAAGTGCAAACTAACCAACCTTCTCGTCTACCAAAACAAGGTGCACCTGTAAGTGGTCGTCATCCATATTACCATAGCGGTGTAGCAAACCCCCATGTAAGTTTGCATATAAGTTTTGTTCGAAATTAAAGTATTTCAACTTTGACAAAACTTATAGAAAAAAGTATCAATATTCACAATGCCAAATCACTATTGTAGGATTCATTATGAAATATAGTTTCATAATATATATATATATTTGATATTATAGAGGTTGATATTTATTAATATAAATTTGGTCAAACTTTGTAAAGTTTGACTTGACACAAATCTAATACACGGAATAAAAAGGACCGGAAGGAGAGTAGGGCGTTTCGGTGCCCAGGCTCATCTGCACCTGGTTAGAAACAAATTCGTAAAAAATTCAAAACAAAATCAAAAAAATCCAATTTTTTTTGTGTGGTAGACAATTTGATGAGTGAGGTGTTGGGTTTCGTAGTAATTTCAAAATTTTCCTACGCACACGCAAGATCATGTGATGCATAGCAACGAGAGGGGAGAGTGTTGTCTACGTACCCAACGCAGACCGACTGCGGAAGCGTTGACACACGTAGAGGAAGTAGTCGTACGTCTTCACGATCCAACCGATCAAGCACCGAAACTACGGCACCTCCGAGTTCGAGCACACGTTCAGCTCGATGACGATCCCCGGACTCCGATCCAGCAAAGTGTCGGGGAAGAGTTCCGTCAGCACGACGGCGTGGTGACGATCTTGATGTACTACAGCAGCAGGGCTTTGCCTAAACTCCGCTACAGTATTATCGAGGACTATGGTGGCAGGGGGCACCGCACACGGCTAAGGAATAGATCACGTGGATCAACTTGTGTGTTTCTGGGGTGCCTCTGCCTCAGTATATAAAGGACTAGAGGGGGGAGGCTGGCCGGCCACAGGAGGCGCGCCAGGAGAGTCCTACTCCCTCTGGGAGTAGGATTCCCCCCCCCCCCAATCCTAGTTGGAATAGGACTCCTTGAGGGGGGAAAGAGAGAGAGGGGGCCGGCCACCTCTCCTAGTCCTAATAGGACTAGGGGAAGGGGGGAGGCGCACAGCCACCTTGGGCTGCCCCTTTCTCCTTTCCACTAAAGCCCACTAGGCCCATATAGCTCCCGGGGGGTTCCGGTAACCTCCCGGTACTCCGGTAAAATCCCGATTTCACCCGGAACACTTCCGATATCCAAACATAGGCTTTCAATATATCAATCTTTACGTCTCGACCATTTCGAGACTCCTCGTCATGTCCGTGATCACATCCGGGACTCCGAACAACCTTCGGTACATCAAAATGCATAAACTCATAATATAACTGTCATCGTAACCTTAAGCGTGCGGACCCTACGGGTTCGAGAACAATGTAGACATGACCGAGACACGTCTCCGGTCAATAACCAATAGCGGGACCTGGATGCCCATATTGGCTCCTACATATTCTACGAAGATCTTTATCGGTCAGACCGCATAACAACATACGTTGTTCCCTTTGTCATCGGTATGTTACTTGCCCGAGATTCGATCGTCGGTATCCAATACCTAGTTCAATCTCGTTACCGGCAAGTCTCTTTACTCGTTCTGTAATACATCATCCCGCAACTAACTCATTAGTTGCAATGCTTGCAAGGCTTAATGTGATGTGCATTACCGAGAGGGCCCAGAGATACCTCTCCGACAATCGGAGTGACAAAACCTAATCTCGAAATACGCCAACCCAACATGTACCTTTGGAGACCTGTAGTACTCTATAATCATCCAGTTACGTTGTGATGTTTGGTAGTACCCAAAGTGTTCCTCCGGTAAACGGGAGTTGCATAATCTCATAGTTACAGGAACATGTATAAGTCATGAAGAAAGCAATAGCAACATACTAAACGATCGGGTGCTAAGCTAATGGAATGGGTCATGTCAATCAGATCATTCTCTTAATGATGTGATCCCGTTAATCAAATAACAACTCATTGTTCATGGTTAGGAAACATAACCATCTTTGATTAACGAGCTAGTCAAGTAGAGGCATACTAGTGACACTTTGTTTGTCTATGTATTCACACATGTATTATGTTTCCGGTTAATACAATTCTAGCATGAATAATAAACCTTTTATCATGATTATAAAGAAATAAATAATAACTTTATTATTGCCTCTAGGGCATATTTCCTTCATGAGGCCCGCTCCAAATTTCAAGTCATTTGAACATCTGAGAAGCTCTCAACAAAATAGACAAATTGGACCAAAACAGTAAACTTTTTTCCAGACCCCCAATTTGTATTTTTTGCTGAGAGCTGCTAATATGTTCTAATGACTTCAAATTTGGAGCGGGCCTCACGCATCAAAATTTCTACCGCACAAAAAAGTGGATTTTTTTGAATTTTTCTAGTATTTGTTTTGATTTTTTTCATCATCACGGGTGCAGATGAGCTCGGGTGCAAAGATGGATTTTCGCCGGAGGGAGTACTGTATAAAATATGAAACTCCCTAGTTTTTCTTTGATAAATAATCACTGTTCACATGTATTTCTATGCTTATCGAGAAAGATGGATTATTTTCACATCGAACCGCCAAATGAGTTGTTGCACTTGTTTGTCGTACTGAAACACAGACGAGTGATGGAACAATATGTTGGTGACGAATTTATTCTGGAACAAGTTGAGAAACACCATGGATGGTCTTTTTTTTTACAATAATGGTTTAGTCGCATCAATTAGACCAGAGTAGACTTTGAATCAACAAGAACTTACTTGAAATTTTCACAACACAATACAAGAAATATTTTAGTGTTACATTATAGCGTTACAAGGCCTTAGACAAAGTAAGTGTATCGTACCTTATTAGTAAAAAAATCCAAACCATTTCCGCTCCACTTGCTTACTTAAAAAAAAATAAAAATTTCTAAACAACCTTCTGCAAAAAACACACAAAAAAAACTGGAGAATCCCAAGACAAATATTTTCCTTGGTCTACATGCATATACATGGGCATCTAGCCACCAGATGTGGGGAACAATTACCTCACCCATTCATTCCACTACACAACCGAAAAACAAAAGGAGGGAAAAAGGGGGGGAAAGGAAAACAAAACCAATGCAACTGTCACCTCTCCCACTCCTTGATGGATGCTATTTAGCCATGCCCTTCCCCAGGACCAAACTCTGCCACTTTGTTCGGTTCTGCCCCCCTTTTGCTCGCCTTGCCTCTTGGTTCCACCCTTCTTCACTCCCCTCCTCACTTGCACCAACACTGATAAGCACCCTCACTTCCCTGTGACCTCTCTCCGTTCTCCTCACTCCCCAGCCATGGCGGCTGCCGAAGAAGGCACACAGCCACTCATGTATCAGGTAAGCAGTTAAGGATTTTTCAAGATATTATCATCTTCGTTTGTCTGCTATGTTTGTTTTGGGTTTCTTATCACTGCAAGATTCTTATGAGGTTTCCATGGCTTGGGCTTTGCTGTTTTTCTTCAGACTGTGGCTCTGAAGGTCAGCATCCACTGTGAGGGCTGCAAGAAGAAGGTCAAGAAGGTGCTCCACGCCATAGAAGGTAGGCATAGATCAAGAAGAAAAATATAGTAATGCTTAGATGAAGAAAAAGAAGAGAAAACAAGGCAGAAAAACAGTTAAAAATGTTCAGCAAATCCTTTGAAAGCTCCCTAGAAAGGCAGTGATAGTGTTATTAGATTTATTTCCTTCTTTCTGCAAAAAGGCTTTGATTTCAACTTCAGCTCAGTAAACTAAAGAGCATGTAACTGTTTAAAAAATTGCAAGTGATGTTTTATGTGTGTACCCCCTGTATTATTTACAGTACTATGAAGGGGAAAAGCAGAGGGTCCCCTGTTTCCCTCACTGAACCCCTTCTAAACGCATTGAATTGGTGTTTAGTAGGTTTGTTCTGCACATGAAAGTGCTTATGGGATGTAAATTGTAAGGGATTTAGAAGAGTGTGTTCTTGCTAATTTCGTTGCGCTGTTTGCATCAACTGAGCAGGTGTGTACAAGACGGACATAGACACCCAGCAGCACAAGGTAGTGATCGTTGGCAATGTCTCCGTCGACGCGCTCGTCAAGAAGCTCATCAAGACCGGCAAGCACGCCGAGCCGTGGCCGGAGCCCCTTCCTCCCCCCTCTGACGCTAACCCGCCTGCCAGCGGAGGCGGCGGTGACGGCGGCGGTGGTGGCGGCGGTGGCGGCAAGAAGAAGAAGAAAAAGAAGAACAAAAACAAGACCGCCGAGCCGGCGGTGCCGGGTGCCCCGACGGCGGAAGGCGCCGGAGGCTCTGTCCCAGAGAATCACGACCACGCGGGCACGTGCGATGAGGCGTCCGGCGACGAGCAGCCTCACCAGGTTGAAGGCGGCGACCCACCGAAGAACCCGGGTGCCGGAGACCCGCACGACGGACGGGCCGGCATGGTCGCCCCTTTCGCCATGACGCCGCAGGGCATGCAGCCCATGGGACCCAGCGCCAATGCCTCCGGTGGCGGCGGTGGCGGCAAGAAGAAAAAGAAGGGCAAGGGAGGCAATAACGGCAATGTCAATGCCAACGGCGGAGGCGGCGCCGGTGCAGCAGCGCAGATCAGCCCACAAGACGCGCCCGCGAATCCCGCCACAGGAAATGCCAGTCAGAATCCCCCCGCCGTCGTCGACGCCGGGCCCTACCCGCCCGCCACCGCAATGAGCTACCCGGGCTACTACGGCAGCGGCGCCGGTGCAGGGCACATGCCGCCACCGTACGCCATGAGCTACAGCACCTCGCACCCGCACCGGAGCAGCGCGTACTACCATCCCATGGCCGGTGCGGCCTACACGGGCGGCGCCGGGTACTACTACTCAACGGCACCGGTGTCGGCGGCGCCGGGGTCGTATTACATGTTCAGCGAGGAGAATGCCAACGCATGCAGCGTCATGTGAGATTGTTCGTTAGTATTTAATTGAGGTTAGATGATTAATGAACTGGTCCCTTGTAATTTAAGCAACTTTAGCTGGTGTTAGTATGGTCATCTTGCTGTTGTAAGCTGCAACATTCTTGGAGCTTGCTTGTATTGCAACCTATTCATGGCATGGCAATTGGCTGTGTCAACCAAATTGCCGGTCAATGTTGCGAGTTGATGGAAATTTTGGCATTGAACATTGGCTTTGGCAATTTGAGATCGGATTTTTAATGGCATCTGAAGTTAGGGGAGAAAAATGCCACTTCCATTTGTGCTTTGTGATTCGTGCGACTAGTGCATAGTATTGCAATACATTTTATGCCGAGGTGTTCTCATCAGGGGTTCCTTTGCAATCTAGAAGTGTCGGCATGATTGTTGCAATTTGGAAATGTTTGTCGGGTTGACCATGCGGTTATGAGGTTTTTTGCTTTATGAGTAGTCCACATGTGGAATATTTGTATCCGTTTTTACCGTTTTTCGTAAATAACAGGGCAATTCTCTTCAACTAAATTAATTGATGGGGTAAATCTTTTGCATATGTTTCAGAAAAATACCATGTGTAAGTACTTTTTGTCAAAAGGAGAAATGCTGAGTGGCATGCATATGTATACTCAAAGATTCTCTCCCGAAACCAAACCCCATGCATTTTATTTTCTTGTGATAATGTAAATGATTGATACCTTATGAAGCAAAACTGTTTTCCTAATATATATTCGAATTACTTGCGCCAAGAGCTTTTAAGAAATACTAGTCTTGGATAGACTTTTACTAGTTTAAAATCCAATCAGTTTCATTTTTAGTTGTTTTATTCACTTATTTCAACCAATTTTCACAAGTTTCACTTAAGCAGAATTGTCATTTGTAACATTTATATACATTTGTGTGTAGTCCATATTGAAATCTCTAAAAAAAACTTGTATTTAGGAACGGAGGAAGTACATTTTACATACTTATTTCTATACCGATGGCATTTGGTCAAAGTTAGTTATGTAATAAATTTGTATTTTCAATCAAAATCTTTTTTCACTCAAAATTGATTAAATTCATAATTTATGACATGTGTTATTTGCTTGAAATGGTACTGAAATGGTGGAATATGTGAAAAGGGGGGATTTGTGAAGATCTGCATGAAATGATACTGAAACCGTGGAAGACCTCTAAATTTGCATCAATCACACTTTTGAGATTACGGCGATGAGTGGGCAAGATAGCTAAGAACATCTTGAGCTTCTTTTATCTCTAACTCCCAATCTACCTCCCTAGATTTAACTCTCAATAATTTCTAGCTTATGGAGAGCTTGCATGTCAAACTAGTCCATCCCCTAAACTTAACTCCCAACTTTATTTTAAAGTCATTTGAAATCAATTAAACATAAAATCCATGATTAAACAACATGACATAAACTCCATGATCAAACATAAAGCATAATTAAACATAGACATGGCATAACTCTCACTACTTCTTCTTCAACTCAAACTCAGCAATGTACCTCCAAGACTCCTTCATAGGGCGCATGCTGGTCTTATTTGGTGCCAGGTGCCTCCCTTTTGTACCCTTTGGGGGTCTGCCACATATTATTAAGGTTGTCGCTGTTGTGGAAGTCGAAGGAGGAGATCACCATGATGGCCTTGCCATTCTTCGCGGCCTCAGTAGCCTCCTCCTCATCTATATCAACCTTTAGCTTGGAGATGCGGGGGTGATGGTGGATTCATGGGCAGTTAGCGGCAGTGAGGAAATAGTGGGGAGAGATTGCGGTGGAAATGCATCTCTTATATACCACAATTTTTTTTGTGATTAATGACAAACCAATGGAGATGACTAACATGTTATCAAAGTTTCCCTTTGACACCATCTTTGTTAGCTCTTACACTCCAAGCATAACAGTTTCACCAACACTTCTGACTCCTTTGATTTGCTTTTGCACTAGTGTCTCGGTATAGATCTGGTACTTCCGACCAAATCTAACCAGAACATATGAGCTAGGACTTAGGCATTTCTTCAAATATTTCGTTGATAACAACTATATCAAACCCGATAGCTCAGAGACTTGGTTTTTCTCCAGTAATACTGACCTAGTTCAAACTTCGCTGGACAAAGAGCCACCTTTCTGGTCTCATGACCATGTGTTCTATTTTCCTGGTACTTATTGATAACCCACAAGTATAGGGGATCGCAACAGTTTTCGATAAGTAAGAGTGTCGAACCCAACGAGGAGCTAAAGGTAGAACAAATATTCCCTCAAGTTCTATCGACCACCGATACAACTCTACGCACGCTTGACGTTCGCTTTACCTAGAACAAGTATGAAACTAGAAGTACTTTGTAGGTGTTATTGGATAGGTTTGCAAGATAATAAAGAGTACGTAAATAAAAAGTAGGGGATGTTTAGATAAAGAAACAATAAAGTAAATATAGCGAGTGTGGAAAAGTGGTGGTAGGAGTTGCGAAATTGCCCCTAAGCAATTGACTACTTTACTAGATCGATAGCAAGTATTATGTGGGAGAGGCCACTGCTAGCATGTCATCCCTGACTTGGAATTCTATGCACTTATGATTGAAACTATTAGCAAGCATCCGCAACTACTAATGTTCATTAAGGTAAAACCCAACCATAGCATTAAGATATATTGGTCCCCCTTCAATCCCGTATGCATCAATTTCTATGCTAGGTTGAAGCTTCTGTCACTCTTGCCCTCCAATACATAGTCCTATCAACATACAACTAGCCCTAGGGTGTGATCCACGCGCGCAATCATATGATGGGCACCAAAGGACAGCAACATAACCACAAGCAAATTAAATCAATCATAGCAATTCATCAACCACCATAGAACAACGAAAATCTAATCAGACATCATAGGATGGCAACACATCATTGGATAATAATATGAAGCATAAAGCACCATGTTCAAGTAGAGGGTACAGCGGGTTGCGGGAGAGTGGACCGCTGTAGATAAAGAGGAGAAGGTGATGGAGATGTTGGTGAAGATGGCGGAGGTGTTGGTGTAGATCGCGATGATGATGATGGCCCCCGGCGGCGTTCCGGCGCCACCGGAAGCGAGGGAGAGAGAGCCCCCCTCCTTCTTCTTCTTCCTTGACCTTCTCCCTAGATGGGAGATGGGTTTCCCCTCTGGTCCATGGTCTCCATGGCGTGGGAGGGGCGAGAGCCCCTCCGAGATTGGATCTGTCTCTCTGTCTCTCTCTGTTTCTGCGTTCTTAGATTTTTTTTCCTTTCACCATTTCTTATATTCCCGGAGATCCGTAACTCCAATTGGGCTGAAATTTTAAAACGATCTCTATCCGGATATTAGCTTTCTTGCGGCGAAAGAAGGGCATCAACCACCTTACAGGTGGCCCACGAGGGTCAGGGGCGCGCCCAGGGGGGCCAAGCGCGCCCCCTGCCTCGTGGCCACCTCGGGCACCGTCTCGCATGGATTTTTATTCCCAAAAATCATATATATTGCAAAAAAATCTCCGTCAATTTTTATCCCGTTTGGACCCCGTTTGATATGGATATTCTGCGAAACAAAAAACATGCAACAAACAGGAATTGGCATTGGGCACTGAATCAATATGTTAGTCCCAAAAATAGTATAAAAAGTTGCGAAAAGTATATGATAGTTGTATAATATTGGCATGGAACAATAAAAAATTATAGATACGACGGAGACGTATCAGCATCCCCAAGCTCAATTCCTGCTCGTCCTCGAGTAGGTAAATGATAAAAATATAATTTTTGATGTGGAATGCTACCTAGCATAATCTTGATCATATATCTAATCATGGCATGAATATTAAGATACGAGTGATTCAAAGAAATAGTCTATCATTTGACATAAAAACAATAATACTTCAAGCCTACTAATAAAGCAATCATGTCTTTTCAAAATAACATGGCCAAAGAAAGTTATCCCTACAAAATCATATAGTCTGGCTATATTCCATCTTCACCACACAAAATACTCACATCATGCACAACCCCGATGACAAGTCAAGCAATTGTTTCATACTTTTGACGTTCTCAAACCTTTTCAACTTTCACGCAATACATGAGCGTGAGCCATGGACATAGCACTATAGATGGAATAGAATGGTGGTTGTGGAAAAGACAAAAAGGAGAAGATAGTCTCACATCAACTAGGCGTATCAACGGGCTATGGAGATGCCCATCAATAGATATCAATGTGAGTGAGTAGGGATTGCCATGCAACGGATGCACTAGAGCTATAAGTATATGAAAGCTCTAACTGAAACTAAGTGGGTGTGCATCCAACTTGCTTGCTCATGAAACCTAGGGCATTTGAGGAAGCCCATCGTTGGAATATACAAGCCAAGTTCTATAATGAAAATTCAAACTCGTATATGAAAGTGATAACTCAAGAGACTCTCTATATGAAGAACATGGTGCTACTTTGCAGCACAAGTGTGGTAAAAGGATAGCAACATTGCCCCTTCTCTCTTTTTCTCTCATTTTTTTTCTTTTTTTAGGCTTCTTTGGCCTCTCTCTCTCTTTTATTTTTTTGGGCTTCTTTGGCCACTTTTATTTTGGTAACCTAACATGGGACAATGTTCTAATAATAATGATCATCACACTTTTATTTACTTACAACTCAATATTACAACTCGATATCTAGAACAAAGATATGACTCTATATGAATGCCTCCGGCGGTGTACCGGGATGTGCAATGATCTAGCGTAGCAATGACATCAAAAAATGTACAAGCCATGAAAACATCATGCTAGCTATCTTACGATCATGCAAAGCAATATGACAATGAATGCTCAAGTCATGTATATGATGATGATGATGAAAGTTGCATGGCAATATATCTCGGAATGGCTATAAAAATGCCATGATAGGTAGGTATGGTGGTTGTTTTGAGGAAGATATAAGGTGGGTTTATGGTACCAGCGAAAGTTGCGCGGTACTAGAGAGGCTAGCAATGGTGGAAGGGTGAGAGTGCGTATAATCCATGGACTCAACATTAGTCATAAAGAACTCACATACCTATTGGAAAAATCTATTAGTCATCAAAACAAAGTACTACGCGCATGCTCCTAGGGGGGTAGATTGGTAGGAAAAGACCATCGCTCGTCCCCGGCCTCCACTCATAAGGAAGACAATCAATAAATACCTCATGCTCCAACTTCATTATATAACGGTTCACCATACGTGCATGCTACGGGAATCACAAACCTCAACACAAGTATTTCTAAAATTCACAACCACCCACTAGCATGACTCTAATATCACCATCTTTATATCGCAAAACTATTGCAAGGAATCAAACATATCATATTTAGTGATCTACAAGTTTTATGTAGGCTTTTATGACTAACCATGTGAATGACCAGTTCCTGTCATCTCTCTAAATAGATATAAGTGAAGCAAGAGAGTTTAATTCTTTCTAAAAAAGATATGCCCATACTCTAACAAACCTAAGTGAAGCAAAAGAGCATTCTACAAATGGCGGTTGTCTAAGTAAAGAGAAACAGGCAATCCAAACTTCAATAGATATAAGTGAAGCACATGAAGCATTCTATAAAGCCATACTGAAAATATATAAGTGAAGTGCGTAGAGCATTCTATAAATAAACCAAGGACTATCTCATACCAGCATGGTGCATAAAAGAAAAATGAAAACTAAATGCAAAAGACGCTCCAAGATTGCACATATGTATGAACGAAATGAATCCGAAAACATACCGATACTTGTTGAAAAAAGGCATCCCCAAGCTTAGATGCTTGAGTCTCATTGAATATTTACTTGGGGTGCCTCGTGCATCCCCAAGCTTGAGCTCTTGCTTCTCTTCCTTCTTCTCATATCGAGACCTTCTCGATCATCGAACACTTCATCCACATAAAACTTCAACAGAAAACTCGGTAAGATCCGTTAATATAATAAATCAAATCACTACTCTAAGTACTTTTGCAAACCAATTCATATTTTGTTTTTGCATTGTGTCTACTGTAATATAACTTTTTCATGGCTTAATCCACTGATATAATTTGATAGTTTCATCAAAACAAGCAAACTATGCATCAAAAACAGAATCTGTCAAAAACAGAACAGTCTGTAGAAATCTGAACATTCACCATACTTATGATACTTGAAAAATTCTACCAAAATTAGGAAAAATAAAAACTTTGTATAGGAAGACAGTGCAAAAAGAATCAGAACCATTTTACGTTCTAGCTAAAAATGTAAAATCGCGCACTACAGCCAAAGTTTCTGTCCTGCACCGTACAAACCATCAAGCAAATGTAAACATCCTAAAGGCAAACCTTGGAACATTATTTTTATAATACAAAGGAATTGTACAAGGGGATAATTATTTTTGTTGAAAGTTTCTGTAATCAAGATTCACAAAGTTTCTGTGAGCATGAACAAAGTTCAAGGCTAGCTCCCACTTCAACAATGCTTGTCTTTCTCACTTTTGCTTTCCTTTTTGAAAAAGTTTTGGGTTCCCCTCTTTATTTTTGTTGTTTTTAAACTATATAAAAGCACTCAACAGAAATAAATGACTCTCTAAAACTTCCGGGTTGTCTCCCTGGCAGCGCTTTTTTTAAAGCCATTAAGCTAGTCATATAGTGCTCAAGTAATGGATCCACCCGGATCCCAAGGTATATCAAAGCCAATTTTAATTAACAATGATTTGTAATTTAGTGGTGAGCACAAGGTAACATATATCATGTAATGACGAAGTCTAACTCTCTTCCTATGCATCGGCATGTCATAAAAGAACAATTCATGCACACAAAGTAAAGGCCAATGCATAGTATAAACAGTTTCTTGCAATTTTATCATATTGGAAACATAGAGAGGTGGAGATATAGTTCCTTTCTTATAATAATTGCAAGTAGGAGCAGCAAGTACATGCATATTATATTCATCAAAATCATCGTGTGCAACGGTAAAAGGCAACCCATCAATATATTCCTTAATAAGAGCAAACTTCTCCGATATAGTGTAGTTTGGAGAATTCAAAAAGATAATAGGACTATCATATGTGGGTGCAATAGCAACAATTTCATGTTTAACATAAGGAACTATAGCAAGTGCATCTTCATAAGCATAATTCATATTGGTATCTTGGCCACAAGCATAGCAAGCATCATCAAAAAGGGATATTTCAAAAGAATCAACGGAATCATAACAATCATCATAGCAATCATCCTTCGGTAAGCACGAAGGGAAATTAAACAATGTATGAGTTGAAGAGTTACTCTCATTAGAAGGTGGGCACGGGTAGCTAATCCGCTCTTCCTCCTCTTGTTCTTCGCTCTCCTCCTCATCTTTTTTATCCAATAAAGTTTCATCAATTTCTTCTTTCATAAACTCCTGCAAAATATTAGTCTCTTCTTGAACAACGGAGACTTTCTCAATAAGTGCATTAATATAGGAATTGTATTCATAATTCTCATAGCAATATTTTAATATAGCAAAATTTTCAGGCCTATAAACATCATCATCAAAAGCTTCATACTTTTCAAACAAAGATTCAAGTTCATAAGCACCCTTAAAAGCAACAAATTCTTCTATTTGTTCCACATCATAGTAATCATATATACCTCTAGCATAAAAAGCCAAGGTTTCATTATCATTAAATTCACATGAAAAGGGAAGGTGTGGAGCCTTCATCCTAGAGCAACAAGTATAATCATACCTCAAGCATAGTTGCCTAGCATACCAGTACAACATATAAATTTGATCCCATAATAGTTTCCTTTTTTGTGTCAAGCGATAATCCCTAAAGTATTTACGTTGATCCAACGTTACTCCCATTACCAGATTGAATGGGGTTTTCTCAGAATTATCAAAGTAGTACATAATATTTTTCACATGTTGAGCATCGAGGGTTTTAGGAGGTTCCCCATCTCCATGAGTAGCAGGTACACCTAATTTTTTTTGGTATTTCGTGTTCCATATCCATAACTAAAGATATAGAACAACTAAGAACAACAAATAAAAATTACTTAGTGATAAAGCAAACAAGCACACACGAGAATATTCACCCCATGCTATTGCTCCCCGGCAACGGCGCCAGAAAAAGGTCTTGATAACCCACAAGCATAGGGGATCGCAACAGTTTTCGATAAGTAAGAGTGTCGAACCCAACGAGGAGCTAAAGGTAGAACAAATATTCCCTCAAGTTCTATCGACCACCAATATAACTCTACGCACGCTTGACGTTCGCTTTACCTAGAACAAGTATGAAACTAAAAGTACTTTGTAGGTGTTATTGGATAGGTTTGCAAGATAATAAAGAGTACGTAAATAAAAAGTAGGGGCTGTTTATATAAAGAAACAATAAAGTAAATATAGCGAGTGTGGAAAAATGGTGGTAGGAATTGTGAAATTTCCCCTAAGCAATTGACTACTTTACTAGACCGGTAGCAAGTATTATGTGGGAGAGGCCACTGCTAGCATGTCATCCCTGACTTGAAATTCTATGCACTTATGATTGGAACTATTAGCAAGCATCCGCAACTACTAATTTTCATTAAGGTAAAACCCAATCATAGCATTAAGATATATTGGCCCCCCTTCAATCCCGTATGCATCAATTTTTATGCTAGGTTGAAGCTTCTGTCACTCTTGCCCTCCAATACATAGTCCTATCAACATACAACTAACCCTAGGATGTGATCCACATGCGCAATCATATGATGAGCATCAAAGGACAACAACATAACCACAAGCAAATTAAATCAATCATAGCAATTTATCAACCACCGATAGGACAACAAAAATCTACTCAGACATCATAGGATGGCAACACATCATTGGATAATAATATGAAGCATAAAGCACCATGTTCAAGTAGAGGGTACAGCGGGTTTTGGGAGAGTGGACCGCTGTAGATAGAGAGGGGAAGGTGATGGAGATGTTGGTGAAGATGGCAGAGGTGTTGGTGTAGATCGTGGTGATGATGATGGCCCCCGGTGGCGTTCCGGCGCCACCGGAAGCGAGGGGGAGAGAGCCCCACTCCTTCTTCTTCTTCCTTGACCTTCTCCCTAGATGGGAGAAGGGTTTCCCCTCTGGTCCATGGTCTCCATGGCGTGGGAGGGGCGAGAGCCCTTACGAGATTGGATCTGTCACTCTGTCTTTCTCTGTTTCTGCGTTCTCAGATTCTTCCCTTTCACCTTTCTTATATTCCCGGAGATCCGTAACTTCGATTGGGATGAAATTTTAACACGATCTCTATCCGGATATTAGCTTTCTTGTGGCGAAAGAAGGGCATCAACCGCCTTACGGGTGGCCCACGAGGGTCAGGGGTGCGCCCAGGGGGGCAGGCTCGCCCAGGGGGGCAGGCGCGCCCCCTGCCTCGTGGCCGCCTTGGGCACCGTCTCGCGTGGATTTTTCTTTCCAAAAATCATATATATTCCAAAAAAAATGTCCGTCAATTTTTATCCCGTTTGGACTCCGTTTGATATGGATATTCTGCGAAACAAAAAACATGCAACAAACAGAAACTGGCACTGGGCACTGGATCAATATATTAGTCCCAAAAATAGTATAAAAAGTTGCCAAAAGTATATGATAGTTGTAGAATATAGGCATCGAACAATCAAAAATTATAGATACGACGTATCACTTATAATTACTATGACTTTAAGAGGTTCAATGGACAACCTAGTACCACACTTGGTACTATGTGTTAGGTTTCGTAGTAATTTCAAAAAATTTCCTACGCACACGCAAGATCATGTGATGCATAGCAACGAGGGGGAGAGTGTTGTCTACGTACCCAACGTAGACCGACTGCGGAAGCGATGACACGACGTAGAGGAAGTAGTCGTACGTCTTCACGATCCAACCGATCAAGCACCGAAACTACGGCACCTCCGAGTTCGAGCACACGTTCAGCTTGATGATGATCCCCGGACTCCGATCCAGCAAAGTGTCGGGGAAGAGTTCCGTCAGCACGACGGCGTGGTGACGATCTTGATGTACTACAGCAGCAGGGCTTCGCCTAAACTCCGCTACAGTATTATCGAGGACTATGGTGGCTGGGGGCACCGCACACGGCTAAGGAATAGATCACGTGGATCAACTTGTGTGTTTCTGGGGTGCCTCTGCCTCAGTATATAAAGGATTAGAGGGGGGAGGCTGGCCGGCCACAGGAGGCGCGCCAGGAGAGTCCTACTCCCTCTAGGAGTAGGATTCCCCCCAATCCTAGTTGGATTAGGACTCCTTGAGGGGGGAAAGAGAGAGAGGGGGCCGGCCACTTCTCCTAGTCCTAATAGGACTAGGGGAAGGGGGAGGCGCACAGCCACCTTGGGCTGCCCCTTTCTCCTTTCCACTAAAGCCCACTAAGGCCCATATAGCTCCCGGGGGGTTCCGGTAACCTCCCGGTACTCCGGTAAAATCCCGATTTCATCCGGAACACTTCCGATATCCAAACATAGGCTTTCAATATATCAATCTTTACGTCTCGACCATTTCGAGACTCCTCGTCATGTCCGTGATCACATCCGGGACTCCGAACAACCTTCGGTACATCAAAATGCATAAACTCATAATATAACTGTCATCGTAACCTTAAGCGTGCGGACCCTACGGGTTCGAGAACAATGTAGACATGACCGAGACACGTCTCCGGTCAATAACCAATAGCGGGACCTGGATGCCCATATTGGCTCCTACATATTCTACGAAGATCTTTATCGGTCAGACCGCATAACAACATACGTTGTTCCCTTTGTCATCGGTATGTTACTTGCCCGAGATTCGATTGTCGGTATCCAATACCTAGTTCAATCTCGTTACCGGCAAGTCTCTTTACTCGTTCTGTAATACAACATCCCGCAACTAACTCATTAGTTGCAATGCTTGCAAGGCTTATGTGATGTGCATTACCGAGAGGGCCCAGAGATACCTCTCCGACAATTTGGAGTGACAAAACCTAATCTCGAAATACGCCAACCCAACATCTACCTTTGGAGACACATGTAATGCTCCTTTATAATCACCCAGTTACGTTGTGAAGTTTGGTAGCACCCAAAGTGTTCCTCCGGAAACGGGAGTTGCATAATCTCATAGTCATAGGAACATGTATAAGTCATGAAGAAAAGCAATAGCAACATACTAAACGATCGGGTGCTAAGCTAATGGAATGGGTCATGTCAATCAGATCATTCAACTAATGATGTGACCTCGTTAATCAAATAACAACTTATTGTTCATGGTTAGGAAACATAACCATCTTTGATTAACGAGCTAGTCAAGTAGAGGCATACTAGTGACACTGTGTTTGTCTATGTATTCACACATGTATTATGTTTCCGGTTAATACATTTCTAGCATGAATAATAAACATTTATCATGATTATAAGGAAATAAATAATAACTTTATTATTGCCTCTAGGGCATATTTCCTTCAGTCTCCCACTTGCACTAGAGTCAATAATCTAGATTACACTGTAATGATTCTAACACCCATGGAGCCTTGGTGCTGATCATGTTTTGCTCATGGAAGAGGCTTAGTCAACGGGTCTGCAATATTCAGATCCGTATGTATCTTGCAAATCTCTATGTCTCCCACCTGGACTAGATCCCGGATGGAATTGAAGCGTCTCTTGATGTGTTTGGTCCTTTTGTGAAATCTGGATTCCTTTGCCAAGGCAACTGCACCAGTATTGTCACAAAAGATTTTCATTGGACCCGATGCACTAGGTATGACACCTAGATCGGATATGAACTCCTTCATCCAGACTCCTTCGTTCGCTGCTTCCGAAGCAGCTATGTACTCCGCTTCACATGTAGATCCCGCTACGACGCTTTGTTTAGAATTGCACCAACTGACAGCTCCACCGTTTAATGTAAACACGTATCCGGTTTGCGATTTAGAATCGTCCGGATCAGTGTCAAAGCTTGCATCAACGTAACCTTTTACGGTGAGCTCTTTGTCACCTCCATATACGAGAAACATATCCTTAGTACTTTTCAGGTATTTCAGGATGTTCTTGACCGCTGTCCAGTGATCCACTCCTGGATTACTTTGGTACCTCCCTGCTAAACTTATAGCAAGGCACACATCAGGTCTGGTACACAACATTGCATACATGATAGAGCCTATGGCTGATGCATAGGGAACATCTTTCATATTCTCTCTATCTTCTGCAGTGGTCGGGCATTGAGTCTTACTCAACTTCACACCTTGTAACACAGGCAAGAATCCTTTCTTTGCTTGATCCATTTTGAATTTCTTCAAAATCTTGTCAAGGTATGTGCTTTGTGAAAGTCCAATTAAGCGTCTTGATCTATCTCTATAGATCTTAATGCCTAATATGTAAGCAGCTTCACCGAGGTCTTTCATCGAAAAACTTTTATTCAAGTATCCCTTTATGCTATCCAGAAATTCTATATCATTTCCAATCAGCAATATGTCATCCACATATAATATTAGAAATGCTACAGAGCTCCCACTCACTTTCTTGTAAATACAGGCTTCTCCGAAAGTCTGTATAAAACCAAATGCTTTGATCACACTATCAAAACGTTTATTCCAACTCCGAGAGGCTTGCACCAGTCCATAAATGGATCGCTGGAGCTTGCACACTTTGTTAGCTCCCTTTGGATCGACAAAACCTTCCGGTTGCATCATATACAACTCTTCTTCCAGAAATCCATTCAGGAATGCAGTTTTGACATCCATCTGCCAAATTTCATAATCATAAAATGCGGCAATTGCTAACATGATTCGGACGGACTTAAGCATCGCTACGGGTGAGAAGGTCTCATCGTAGTCAATCCCTTGAACTTGCCGAAAACCTTTTGCGACAAGTTGAGCTTTGTAGACAGTAACATTACCATCAGCGTCAGTCTTCTTCTTAAAGATCCATTTATTCTCAATTGCTTGCCGATCATTGGGCAAGTCAACCAAAGTCCATACTTTGTTCTCATACATGGATCCCATCTCAGATTTCATGGCTTCAAGCCACTTTGCGGAATCTGGGCTCACCATCGCTTCTTCATAGTTCGTAGGTTCATCATGATCTAGTAGCATGACTTCCAGAACTGGATTACCGTACCACTCTGGTGCGGATCTTATTCTGGTTGATCTACGAGGTTCAGTAGTATCTTGTTCTGAAGTTTCATGATCATTATCATTATCTTCCTCACTTATTGGTGTAGGTGTCGCAGAAACAGTTTTCTGTGATGAACTACTTTCCAGTAAGGGAGCAGGTACAGTTACCTCGTCAAGTTCTACTTTCCTCCCACTCACTTCTTTCGAGAGAAACTCCTTCTCAAGAAAGTTTCCGAATTTAGCAACAAAAGTCTTGCCTTCGGATCTGTGATAGAAGGTGTATCCAATAGTTTCCTTTGGATATCCTATGAAGACACATTTCTCCGATTTGGGTTCGAGCTTATCAGGTTGAAGCTTTTTCACATAAGCATCGCAGCCCCAAACTTTCAGAAACGACAACTTTGGTTTCTTGCCAAACCATAGTTCATAAGGCGTCGTCTCAACGGATTTTGATGGTGCCCTGTTTAACGTGAATGCGGCCGTCTCTAGAGCGTAACCCCAAAATGATAGCGGTAAATCAGTAAGAGACATCATAGATCGCACCATATCAAGTAAAGTACGATTACGACGTTCGGACACACCATTACGCTGTGGTGTTCCGGGTGGCGTGAGTTGCGAAACTATTCCACAGTTTTTCAAATGTACACCAAACTCGTAACTCAAATATTCTCCTCCACGATCAGATCGTAGAAACTTTATTTTCTTGTTACGATGATTTTCAACTTCACTCTGAAATTCTTTGAACTTTTCAAATGTCTCAGATTTATGTTTCATTAAGTAGATATACCCATATCTGCTTAAATCATCTGTGAAGGTGAGAAAATAACGATATCCGCCACGAGCCTCAATATTCATCGGACCACATACATCGGTATGTATGATTTCCAACAAATCTGTTGCTCTCTCCATAGTACCGGAGAACGGTATTTTAGTCATCTTGCCCATGAGGCATGGTTCGCAAGTACCAAGTGATTCATAATCAAGTGGTTCCAAAAGTCCATCAGTATGGAGTTTCTTCATGCGCTTTATACCGATATGACCTAAACGACAGTGCCACAAATAAGTTGCACTTTCATTATCAACTCTGCACCTTTTGGTTTCAACATTATGAATATGTGTATTACTACTATCGAGATTCAATAAGAATAGACCATTCTTCAAGGGTGCATGACCATAAAAGATATTACTCATATAAATAGAACAACCATTATTCTCTGATTTAAATGAATAACCGTCTCGCATTAAACAAGATCCAGATATAATGTTCATGCTCAACGCTGGCACCAAATAACAATTATTTAGGTCTAATATTAATCCCGAAGGTAGATGTAGAGGTAGCGTGCCGACCGCGATCACATCGATTTTGGAACCGTTTCCCACGCGCATCGTCACCTCGTCCTTTGCCAATCTTCGCTTAATCCGTAGCCCCTGTTTCGAGTTGCAAATATTAGCAACAGAACCAGTATCAAATACCCAGGTGCTACTGCGAGCATTAGTAAGGTACACATCAATAACATGTATATCACATATACCTTTGTTCACCTTGCCATCCTTCTTATCCGCCAAATACTTGAGGCAGTTCCGCTTCCAGTGACCAGTCTGCTTGCAGTAGAAGCACTCAGTTTCAGGCTTAGGTCCAGACTTGGGTTTCTTCTCTTGAGCAGCAACTTGCTTGCCGTTCTTCTTGAAGTTCCCCTTCTTCTTCCCTTTGCCCTTTTTCTTGAAACTAGTGGTTTTGTTAACCATCAACACTTGATGCTCCTTTTTGATTTCTACCTCCGCAGCTTTCAGCATTGCGAAGAGCTCGGGAATAGTC
>NC_053022.1:374152363-374169155 GCF_003073215.2 Triticum urartu | reverse complement strand
GAAGAGATGCATAACTGATGTTCCCTTAGTTTCTCCAAAACCAAACGCAAATGTTCCTTATGCTCCTCTTCATTCTTTGAATAACTAGGATGTCATCAATGAACACTACGACGAACTTATCCAAAAACTCCATAAACACTTTGTTCATCAGGTTCATAAAATAGGCAGGTGCGTTAGTCAATCCAAATGACATAACGGTATACTCATACAGTCCATATCTTGTGGTGAATGCTGTCTTAGGTATGTCCTGCTCTCGAATCTTCAACTGATGGTACCCTGATCGCAAATCGATCTTGGAAAACACTTTAGCTCCTTGCAATCGATCAAACAGATCATTAATCATTGGCAGTGGGTACTTATTCTTGATGGTTACTTCATTCAATCCCCGATAATCTACAACCATCCTTAATGATCCATCCTTCTTTTCCACTAGAAGTACGGGTGATCCCCAAGGTGAAGAACTTGGGCGAATGTAACCTTTATCCAATAACTCCTTAATCTGATTCTTAATTTCCACCAAATCCTTTGCTGGCATCCGGTACGGTCGCTTCGATATTGGCCTGTACCTGGCAATAACTCAATCAAAAACTCAATGTCTCTATCCGGTGGCATGCCTGGCAATTCTGGAAATACATCAGAAATCCTTTACCACTGGTACTTCCTCCTGCACAACTCCTGTTAGGCAATTTACTTGTGTCCTGTTTGGCACATGCCGGGATACATACTTGATCCTTCTCCCTTCTGGTGTGGTAAGCAAAAATTGACTTACTAGCACACTCAATATTCCCTTCATACTTTGATAACCAATCCATGCCTAATATCACATCCAATCCTTGAGATTCCAATACTATTAGGTCTGAGGAAAACATAGTTACCAATCCTTAATGGTAACCGATCACACCATCGTCTAGCCATATACTCTGCTCCTGGTGAGCTTACTAACATGGGTGACCTAAGGGCTTGGGTTGGCAGGTTATACTTATCCACAAATCCCCTTGAGATGTATGAATGCGATGCACCAGTATCAAAAAGAACGAGTGCAGTAAATGACTTAACCAAAAACTTACCTATTACTGCATCGGGCTGATTTCAACCTCCTCCACATTAACGTGGTTCACCTGTCCCCTATTGAAAGGGTTCGGCTTCTTCCCAGAGCTTCCATTGCCATTTCCATTCTGCCTTCAGGACATTCATTGGCATAATGTCCGGTCTTGGACACTTAAAGCAAGTGACTTGGCTCAGGTCCTTCTTGGCTGGGGTTGATGGGTTGGTGCGGTTTCTGGCCGTTGCTTCCTCCATTCCCATTACCATTCTTGTCCATTGTGATTGTGCGAGCTACCTCCTCCATGGTGCTGAAATGTAAATCCCGGTTAGGGGTAAAACGGGGCTTCTGCTGGCTCCAGAGTTATACTTCCCCTGTCCATACTTCCTCTTACGGTTCTCAATCTGCTGTTGCTTCCCTTCAATCATGATGGCACGATCTACCAACTCCTGGTAGTTGTTGAAATTTGCTACCATCAACTGCATGCTTAGCTCATCATTCAGTCCTTCCAGAAACTTCTCCTGCTTAGCTGCATCCGTAGCAACGTCATCTGGGGCATAACGGGCTAGCTTACTAAACTCCTCCACATACTGGCCAATAGTCCTTCCTCCTTGGCGTAAGTTGCGAAACTCACGCTTCTTTATGGCCATAGCTCCTGCTGAAACATGGGCAGTGCGGAAAGCTTGCTGAAACTGATCCCATGTGACAGTGTCAACTGGGTAAGTGGCTGTGAAATTCTCCCACCATGCTGCCGCGGGTCCGTCAAGCTGGTGTGCGGCAAACTTCACTTTCTCACCATCCGTGCATCCTGCAGTGGTCAACTCCCTTCCTATCTTGCGGAGCCAATCGTCTGCTACTATTGGCTCGGTGCTACTGGAAAACACCGGCGGGATTCAGCCTAAGGAAACGGGCTAAGTGGTCAACAGGTGGTGGTGGGTGGTTGTTGTTGTTGTTCTGCTGGTTCTGGACTAACATCTGCATCAATTGATTCTGTTGCTGGATCAACTGAGTGAGCTCCGGTGGAAATCCATTGTCACGTCTCGGAGGCATCTGAGGGTTTAGAAAAGACGAGAATAAGAATAGAGGGGGTCTAAAGGGAAAACACTACCCATATGCACATGAGGCAAAAGCACACAATTCACTTCAATCAATCAAACAAGGGCTTACAAACGGTCTAACTATCGCAAAAGTGCTCGACTATAATGTGTTTACATGGGGGAATACTACTACTATCTGGTGGTCATCTAGAAATTTGAACCGGTGGAAGACTCCATGATATCTACTCCAGCTTCGTCTTCAAAGTCGGGTTCACTTGGATCCGAATCGGTGTCGTCGATGATGATGTAGTTGTCTGGACATGCGACGTACTTGTCGTCCTCCTGGGATGCTAACTTGCTCTTGAGTTCTTCAATCTCCTGCTTAAGATCGCAATTGTGCCTTGCTAGAGCTACGATCTCGTCCATGTAGTCCTTGCGTGTAGACTTCAGTTCTCCTTCTAGCTCGATGATCCCTTGCCTTCGCATTCTTCAACTCTACAATATCATTGCACATTCTGGTTCTCGTGGTCGAATGTGCTGGTTTAACTCTGGATGAGTGCTGCAATAGGATCTATCCTTTCTTGGTGGCTGGACTTAACTCCCATGTTCATCACGGCGTCCGCAAATCTGGTAGATAGTGTCTTGAGGTTCTTCTTGATAAACTTCTCCAATGCGTCCTTATGGTGATATGAGCTGCCATGCTCCTTCCTAGACTCCAGGTTGGGTGCATTGAAAACACTATCTAATATGATTTCGTGATTGGCTGGAAGGTCCTTCCCGGAACGTGAGCTTGAATCTTCCAGCGCTCCTCTTCAGGCAGAGTGGCGTTGAAGGTTCCCGTGAAGCTTGGTAATCCAATGTTCAGGTACTTGGTGACTTCCTTCAGGTGAAATCCAAATGGTGTGCCTTCATCCGGTTGAGCGTACTTAATCTTCGCGTGCGTCATCCTAAAAGAGTAGAAAAGATGAGGAGTTAGAAAATTAGAAGAGAAGGGTGATCTATGGCTTTAACTTAGTGGTCGTGTCCTACAGTTCGCGTGTGCTCTGATACCATCTCTGTAGCGACTTGACCCGAATGGATCACGTCTACTGTGCTACGGTGTCATCCCTGGATCAGTAATGCTGACACCACACAGTACATCGAGGTTTTATAGCAGAGTTGCAATCACACACTTATTACATCGATGGCTCAAAAAGAACTTATTACAATAAATATGACTTAAGGCCATATTTTAAAGATAACAGCGGAAGACTTGGAAGATAAATGGGACCATCAACTCCAGCGGCATCACTGAGTATAGAACCACGACCTAAATGCACCTCAATCGTCGTCTGAAAAGTCTGCAACATTAACGTTGCAGCCCGAAAATGGGTCAGCACATGGAATATGCTGGCAAAGTAACACATAGAGATTAATGGAATGAAACAGCTATACTACATGCATATATGGCTGGTGGAAAGCTCTATGGTTACAGTTTTGCGTAAAGCCAGTTTTTCCCTACTGCAAAGGAATAAATTTTATTTACTATCATGGTGGTTGTGAAACATTGAGAATGGTTGACAGCATTCTCAATCCCAATTAAAAGTAATTAAAACCCAATAACATTAATTAGAAGTAACATGTTGAGATTCACAATGATATTCAAGTACTAGATACTCAAGTTGTCCATAACCGGGGACACGGCTAATCATGATTAGTTTGTTACTCTGCAGAGGTTTGCGCACTTTTCCCCACATGACTCGATCGCCTCCGTTTGGTTTCTCGCACTACATGGTGTTTGAGAAGACGGATGACCGAGACATAGTCTTTCAGAAGCACTAGCACCTTACGTGGGGTAGACCGTACACCTACATCCCCTACATCTGCTAGTCACCGTAAGAGTTCGCACAACTTAGTCAACTATGCCAGAGCCCATAGAGCTTGTGGCTGCACACGGAAGTTTCTAGTATGAATAATCTCATGATCCCTTTGAGCCTGGGTGGCGGTCCATAAAGAAAAACAGGCAATCCTGGAATACCCAGGGCCTCAATCCACCCAGATGTGTGTTTAAGTTGCCACCTTAGATAAACCATTAATTAACAAACTCACATCTGTCATGGATATCACTCACCCAATCCACGTCTACTAGCATAGCATGGCATAAAGCAAACGTAGAAGTAACTCCCAAAGGTTTCATAATAATACAGGTAATAGGTACTACCTCATCTACTTCCCATCCCACAATTTAATTAGATCCTAATCATGCAATGTGAGAGGATTGATCTAATGCAATAAAACATGGGTTGTAGAAAAGGTATGATCAAAGTGTTACTTGCCTTGCTGATGATCCGCGAGTCCTAGGGTTTCGAAGTAACAAGCGGCGCAATCCAGGTAATCTATCGCAGACAAACAACAAGCATACAATAAGTACTCATCTAATGCACAGGTAAAACTCGAACAAGAGAACGAACCAGTAGTTCAACTTAAGAACTCCGGTTGCAAGAAAGAACGAAAAACAAACGGCGGAAGAAAACAACTCGGTTCTAGCAAGTTGAAACTAGGTCAAAATTTTACTGTAAAAACTTGTTCAAGTTGATTAGACGGAACGGCGGTTTCGAGACGAAACTCCAGGCGCTTGAATCACCTGATTCCGATAAACGAGCGGAAAAATAGACTAGAAAGAAGATCGGATCTGAGATCGCGATCGCGGAATAAATCCGACGAAAAGAAAAAGAAGAACGGTTAAACGAACGGACGTTGTTAACCTAGAAGAATCCGGTGATCACGTTCGTTAGGACGAACGGTCCGGCGAACGGTCCAAAGGCAACTAAATCGGAGAAGAAAACGAATCCGATCTAGGGTTTCGGAGAAGAAAAACCGATCGAAAACGATCTAGAAAACCGGAACGGTTTAGAGAAGAAAAGAATCGGAACGATTAGAAGAAAACGATCCGAGAAGAATAGATGTAGCGCGGGGCTACTTGGCGAGGTCTCCGGTGAGGGGCTCCGGCGGCGTGCGTGGGGCGGCTGGCGGCAAGGTGCGGCGGCGGCGCGGGTGTGGGGTGGCGGCGGCAAGGTGCGGCGGCGGCGCGGGGTGTGGGGTGGCGGCGCGGGTGAGGCGGCGCGGCGGCGGTGACGCAGGGCGCGGTGTGATGGCGCGGCGGTGACGCAGGGCGCGGTGTGATGCGGCGCGGCGGCGGTGCAAGGCGCGGTGTGGAGGAGAGCTTTGATTTGATGTGTTTAGAGGGGGGTGCTTGGGTATTTATATTGGGGAGGGTAGGGGTTTACTTGGGGTAGAGGACAAGGAATTAGAATAGGAGTAGGAAAGATCTAGAAAATAAACGGAGTAGGACTAAAGAAAACGAAATAAGGAAAAGGGGACAAGGGGGCGCCCTAGAATCCTAAAAGGATTCGGTCCTAGCAAGAGGCGGCGTCGGCCGACCGGCTCCTGGCTCGGCGCCTGGCGCCTGGGAGCGCGACGGTAGGTAGCTTGGCTTGGGCCTTTGGCCCAAGGCGCTGCTCAAATTTTTATTTTTTTTTAAAAGTTTTCTCGCGCATAAAAAAAAAACAAAAAGGGATCTAAACGAACTCCGAAAAATCTAAAGTAAATTTTCCCGACTCCTAAAAATGAGCCGAACAAAATGAACTTTTCTCCGGACCTAAAATGCAATTTTTGAAAACGCGCATTTTTCCCTATCCAAATAAAATGCAAATAAACACGAAAGCAAAATTGATCTATTTATTATATCTTCATTTTTCCTAAATTTTGGGAAAGTCATATTATTCCCTCTCTCATAATTTTGACACCGGAAAATTTATTGAAGATAAAATAAATAAATCAAATGATCCTCTTTTCAAATTCGAGAAAACTCTCAAATATGAAAATAACAAAATCTCCACTCTCTCCGAGGGTCCTTGAGTTGCGTGAAATTTCTAGGATCAACCAAATGCAAGAAAAATATGATATGCATGATGATCTATGTATAACATTCCAAATTGAAAATTTGGGATGTTACACGTAACCGTTTACGATGAGCTCTTTGTACTCCTCGATCTTTACTCCGGGATTCTGAACTCTCTTCTATTCGGGTTAAACGATTTTTTTACTAAAATCTAACTTTAGGTTCTCGAAAATACTTTCTCCCGGAGAGCCCCTTCAGTACAGATGATCGTCGACTGCACCAGAAGATTTCGAAGATACTCTTTGATATTCTCTCGAGACCTTGTGCCCATTGCTTTTGCAATTCCCTTCCACCGAAATATCCCTATGGGTAAATACTTACACTTGTTGTGCTTACGTTTATCCTCAGTTTCTCTTATTATTACAAGATGCCCTAAATTGCTCTCCATTGTTCCGAAAATCCTTTAAGCTTACTGCCTTGCAGTTCTTTACCACATGAAAACCCCAATTGAAAATTCCTTGCACTTATTGAGTATCTGTTCATCCCCAGTTGTTCGTATGCTTCATAAGATACTTTGAAATACTATCCGACCTTCTGAGCATCCTCTTCAAACTATTGCTCTGCAAATACTTGTATGCTTACATTATGGATGCTCCCATATCACTACCAATATTCACTAGTATCTTTTGACACCGTCATTTTGATCCTATTGATTCAATATGTGTGCGAAGGCACACAATCATCTATCAACCCTTCTAAATTATCTTTCCGGCTCAGACGTCATTTTAAACATGAGCTGGATCTCGACCAATCAAATTGCCATCGATTGTACCCCTAAGGCTATTCAACTTAGCCATCCCTTATCAGAGCATTGCTTCTGATCCCTTGTCTTGGAATTCATAATTCCTTTGCATTTGAGCTTTGAGTTAGTCAGTTGTTTCTATAATCTGATCTCCTTGCATTGTTTCTTCTTTTGGTTGAGTACCGATACTAACATCGGATCCATTATGGACCACCAGATGCTTTGATGGATTTTGTCCGACACCGTCCTTCATATTCATTAAACTTGTGAGCCTTTCACCGGATACATAATGCCTTTGGTAAATTGTACCACTGCTTTTGTCAAACCATGCTCTGATCCCGAGCTTGAGTTATTCGCTCCTGAAGCTGGTGGTATGTGTTCATAAGATGCCCCAATGGGTTAAACCTATGCCTTCCTTACTCTATGTGAACCCGAAAGATTTCACGGGTCATAATTATCTAGTATTGCACCAGGTAAAACTTTCGACAACCAATGTCATTTTCGAAAAGAGGGAGGTGAATGGAAGGTTATACATTGAAGAAGTGGGAGTCGACCTTGAACTTTGTGTTCATGCCCATGGACATGATGTATATCCTATCATGGAAGCTTCTTGTAATAATAACTATTCCTTGATAACTATCATCTGTTATCTGTGAATTGATCATTTGCAACTATGGTTCCGACCATATGTTCTCCTTTGATCACATTTCTCGGGAAAGTTTAAGCACTTGACTTTTATGGATCAATACACCAGTCCAACCTTTACTTTGACCTCTCATCAAGTATTACACCCTGGTATCTCGAGAATATCATGGAACTACATAACTTATGGGTTCTTCATCTACTATTAATTCTCGCCAAATCCAATTTTTCCTGGGTTTTGGGTTGTCATCAACTGAGAACACTGATAAGTGAATCAATTCCGCACTCTGATTCAATAACCCTAAGTAATCTTCATTGCTCATGAGTTTATTAATCCTTCGAGTCATTCCTAGCCAGATCGGCTATATCATTATCGTGAAACTTTTTAACTGTGCTACCTGGTCCTTCTTCCTGGAGTACAATTTTCGACGATTTGCTAAGCTTACATGGATCTTTTTCGTCATATCATTTCGTCTTGAACAGCAAGCTTGCTTTCGAGTTTGTGTCGTACCCATGGTTCCAATAGCCATTCGCTTCATCATTCTTTTACTTGATGCCATCGTCGATCGATTACATCTTCATGAAATATCTCAACAAATGTGTCGTGATCATCATCAGCATTTTGAGCTCTTCCAGGATATAAATTGAATTCATGATGGGAAATACCATACTTTCCCTCAATGATTTGTGTCATCATCGACCACTTTATTTCCTTCCATTCAACACAAACTTGTTCATGTTTTGTGTTATACCTTGAGATCCTTGCTATCCAGCATTTGTTCTTCTTTGCCTTGGAGTATTACCATATTTTATGTCAAGAATGTCGTGAGAATTTCACCACCTCTTAATAATTCTTGATAAAGTAATACTTCTCGCCATCTCCATTCATATCTTGGTCCGCGTGTTGTTCTAACCGGGATACCAGCAATTTAACTATGATGTGTGAAGTCAACACTTCTAGCAACCCTATTGCTTGTAAGTTATTGGTCGATAGTTTCATTCTAAGTCTATTATTTATTGAATCACCCTTCTAACATTGATCTTGCTACCTAAGCCCATATTTCGGTTGCACCTTTCAGTCAATGTTTAATTGTGTATGTATTCCTCGAGCATACACCATTATATCATTTGATCTAACAAATGTTATCTCCTTGTTCACATGATTGTTGAAACTCATCTTTTTGGGAATCTCGAGGAATGGTCGCTGAGTCCATCAGCCACCTCCTCATTATCTCCTTGGTTTAATGATGAACTCTTGTTTCGGAACTCGCTTCCACAGTTCATTTCCCAAGAATCTTACGATGTCTTCTCGTCTATTTGTGTTACACCTTTTCTTCTCAGGCATCCCGAGTCTGAGGTATCCTAACGCTGATCATATCTGAATCTCAGTCAGATATGGTGGTTGGAGCATCTTCCAAGAGTCATTACATCGGTCTTTATATAGCCTGGTAAGGTGATGTCATGCCTATCACACCTGATTGGAGGACTATTGTTATAGTTTCCTTTTCAGCAAGGTTATCCATTCTTCCATGAGGAAATTGTAAAACTTATTCTACAAGTTGTTCCTGATGGATCCTTCGTGCATCCAAATTCCGAACCTTAATTTATGCCCATGTCAATGCTATCTCGAAGCATGTCTGTGGTAATTCGATTTTCAAAAAGAGCATTTGTAGCACAATGCTAAATTTTCTTTATCATTTATCCTAACACCTTATATGTATAATATCTTGAGATTCCTCCCCCCTTACTTAAATGGTTTTCTACTTTCTATCCTGTCATGGATATCATGCTCCGCTTGTCCTTGGGAAGGATATACCCCTGAAATATGTGTTTAAACACATTTTCCTTTCCATTGTTCTGTTTAATCTGATAATCATATATTTCTTTCCATTGGTTGGTTTAACGTTGCTTGTGATCTATAAGATCTAAGCATTAATATTCTCCTGCTTATGTAAACATCTCGGTGTACAATCCTGTCAGCAAGACCCTATTACTATTGTTGATGACATTCCGGTAGCCACCGATGGACGAGAACTTTTCCTATTGGTCCGCCACGTTCAAAAAGCAGGAAAATGGTTCTCTTCGTCCCTCGCCCTTGGTACCGACGTTGTTGCCGACATAACTAACAGGCTACCCTCTGACATGCCTTGCTATCTTGACCATGCAAGATGTCACCGCTCCTCCTACTTT
This sequence comes from Triticum urartu, assembly GCF_003073215.2. Taxonomy (NCBI): domain Eukaryota; kingdom Viridiplantae; phylum Streptophyta; class Magnoliopsida; order Poales; family Poaceae; genus Triticum; species Triticum urartu. Next base: position 374,159,562 of record NC_053022.1, on the reverse strand, counting down.
TAACCCACATGGTGGGCCCATAACCCACAGTTCCACAGGATCAAAACCGGACTCTCCTATACACCCCAGCTCCTAAAGGGTATTCCTCATGCTTGGCTTCGTATGTAATTCACGGGCCACCTTCCTAGTGATCTATTCTGGTATCGACGCAATACTTATTCCCATTGCTCTGAACCCCTTTCACATTTCGTATCAGGCAACGAACGATTGCCTATGCTCTAGAAACTTCTACTTTTGCACCTTCTTACTTCGCTCTCGATAATTTCTTATGTATCAATTCAAGAGTTACTTTTTGCAACCTTCCCTAATGGTAATCTACCGAATAAGCAACCGTGCAGAGTTCCATACTTCCAGTATACTCCCTTATTCTTTCGTAAGTACGATGAAATGTCCGAAGAAAGGATGATGACTTCATCATGATAACCTAAAGCAGAGAAATGAAGACATCAATGTAATGGATCAACCTCTTCGAGAAGAGCAACCAAGAACGAGAAGATTCATTAGAAATTTGTAACCAAATCCCTTCCCCCTTACTCCCGCTCCTAAATCTCGGGACGAGATTTCTTGTAGTGCAGGAGAATTGTGACGCCGGATAATTAAGCTACACTGATCCCCTGCTAATGATGCCACGTCACCTCCGTTACTGTTGCTAATCTCTCATTACTTCATAACCGGTCCAAAATTCAAATTCAAAATATGGCAAACAACAAAAGTTTTCAAACATTAGAAACAAAATGTTCGGTTAGTGCCAAATATTACATAGGTAATTGTTGTGAAGAAGACACGTATTTAGAAAATGTTAAGATGCCCTAAATTAAATAAAACAGAAAAGGGAGATAAATAAAAGAAAGGAAAATACAAAAACAGAAAACAAAAACTAAAAAAAGGTAAAAAGAAAAGAAAGAGAAGATGAAACCCCCCTCCCCCTGGGCCAATGGCCAGCTAGCCAGCAGGCACCAGCCCTGGCAACAACAGGCCCAGCCGGCTCCCCCACTGCCCGCTTTAACCCCTGGGACGAACCCTAACCACCGCAAACCCACTCCCACGTTTCTCTCGTCCCTCCTCCCTTTCCCCGATCGATACTAGATTGGGGCAGTTGCCTCGGCCCCGTCGACCGCCGCCCTGCCTCTCCCGGCGCCCACTCGACTGGACCGAGGAGGGCCTGAGTCCCTTGCCCCCGGCTCCACACGCCGGCAGACCCATCCCATGCGCGCTCGTTGTGCGGTTGCACCTGGTCGGCGCCGCTCCATCGTCCTCTCGCCTCGCGCGGACCACCCCGAGCACACCGCCCCTCTCCTCCTCATGCGGAGGCCCCCGGCCCTCTCTCCCTGCTTCTGCTCCCCGCATCGCCGGAACGCGGCCGCACCGGGCATCGCGCCCCGCCAGCTCGGGGCGGCGCTCGTCGCGTCTTCGTCGGTCGCGCGGCTCTCGTAGCCTTCTCTGGCTGGCTCGTCTGGCGCGCCACGCCGAAGCCCGACTCGATGTGCTCGCCTCCACGCTGCTCGCCGCGCCTTCGCGTCACCATATGGCAGCTGTGCTGGCCCGCACCGACGCACTCCACACTCGCGGCTTTTCCCTACTGAGCGCGTCGGCGTCGCCTCCCCCGGTGAACGCGCCTCCCTGCCGACACCTGCAACCGCAATGCGCCTCGCTCTTTGCGACGGTCGCCGTCGCCGGCGCGCGTCCCGCTTCTGGCCACCCGGGTCTGCCCCGTTCGGTGCCCGTTCGCCCGTGCCCGCTAACCGGCCTGGGCCACTGACCACTGGGCCCCGCCCCCCTGTGGCAATGACTGGTGGGCCATGCCCTGAGAACGTTAAAAAAATATAATTAAAAAGATATATAAGTAAATAAATAATAATTAAATTAAATTAATTAATTTAATTAACACTATTTAAATTAACTAATTAAGATTAATTAACCAAATCACTTAATTAAATTAACTAATCCTATTTAGTTAACCTAGGTCATTGACAGCCGGGACCCACTGGTCAATTTGACCAGTCAACGGTCAATGCTGACTGGGCCGTTGACTTTGACCGGCCCCATCAGTCAGCCTCTGCTGACTGGGCAGTTGACCAAGTCAACTAGGCCTACTGGTCAGCCACACAAGCCCATCTGTGGGTACACTTCTATGTACCCATAGCAATTTAACATTTAATTCTCGAATTAAAAATAATTAATTAAATCCTAAAAATGATTTAATTCTTTTAAAATTAATATAAAATAAACCGTAGATCGGATGGAAAAACTTTATACATGAAAGTTGCTCAGAACGATGAGACGAATTCGGATACGCAGCCCGTTCGTCCATCACACATCCCTAACCTATCGAACTCGCAACTTTCCCCCTCCGGTTCATCTGTCCGGAAACACGAAAACCGGGGATAATTTCCCGGATGTTTCCTCCCTTCACATGTACCACCTCTTACCGCGTTAGGGCACCCCTAGCACCGCTACTTGTCATGTCATGCATTGCTATGCATCTGTTTGCTCATTATTTATTGTTTCTTCCCCCTCTTCTCTCGCTAGACACCGAGACCGACGCTGCTGCTACCCAGTACGACTACGGTGTTGACGACCCCTCTCTCTTGCCAGAGCAACCAGGCAAGCCCCCCCCCTTTGATCACCAGATATCGCCTACTATTCTCTCTACTGCTTGCATTAGAGTAGTGTAGCATGTTACTGCTTTCTGTTAATCCTATTCTGATGCATAGCTTATGCTTGCTACTACTGTTGTTACCTTTATCTGCAATCCTAATGCTTAGTATAGGATGCTAGTTTATCATCAGTGGCCCTACATTCTTGTCTGTCTGGCCATGCTATACTATCGGGCCGTGATCACTCGGGAGGTGATCATGGGTATATACTATATACTTTATACATGATACATGTGGTGACTAAAGTCGGGTCGGCTCGTTGAGTACCCGCAAGTGATTCGGATGTGGGGGCTGAAGGGGCGGTGGTTCCATCCAGGTAGTGGTGGGCCTATGTTCCCTACGGCCCCCGACTGTTACTTTGAGGCACAGCGACAGGGCAGGTTGAGACCACCTAGGAGAGAGGTGGGCCTGGCCCTGGTCGGGGTTCGCGGTTACTTCAAAATAACACGCTTAACGAGATCTGGGTATTTGATCTGAGTCTGGCTACTGGCCTATACGCACTAACCAACCACACGGGAACAGTTACGGGCACTCGCGACGTTGTGGTATCAACCGAAGCCTTCGTGACGCCAGCGACTGAGCGGCACGCGCCGGATTGGACCGTAAGCCTGCTCTTGTATTAAGGGGGCTAGTTCTGCTTCCGGCCGCATTCGCAACATGCAGGTGTGCAAAGGGCGATGGGCCCCGACCCCTGCGCCATAGGATTTAGACCGGCGTGCTGGCCTCTCTATTGTGCCTAGGTAGGGCTGTGACGTGTTGATCTTCCCGAGGTCGGGCATGACCCAGAAAAGTGTGTCCGGACAACGGGGATCGAGCGTGTTGGGAAATGTGGTGCACCCATGCAGGGAAGTTAATCTATTCGAATAGCCGTGATATTCGGAAACAGGATGACTTGGAGTTGTACCTTGACCTTATGACAACTAGAACTGGATACTTAATAAAACACACCCTTCCAAGTGCCAGATACAACCGGGGATTGCTCTCTCACAGGGCGACGAGGGGAGGATCATCGGTTAGGATTATGCTATGCGATGCTACTTGGTGAACTTACCATCTGCTCTCTTCTTCTGCTGCAGGATGGAGGTTACCAGAAGCGTAGTCTTCGAAAGGACTAGCTATCCCTCTTATTCCGGCATTCTGCAGTTCAGTCCACCTATGATACCCTTACTCCATTTGATACCATTGCATACATATGTAGTGTAGCTCCTTGCTTTCGAGTACTCTGGATGAGTAGCTTCCCCTTTTTCCCCTTTCCTATACCCGATTGTTGCGTCCAGACGATGGAGCCCAGGAGCCAGACGCCACTGTCGATGACGACTACTACTACTCGGGAGGTGCCTACTACTACGCGCAGCCCGCTGACGACGACCAGGAGTAGTTTAGGAGGATCCCAGGCAGGAGGCCTGCGCCTCTTTCGATCTGTATCCCAGTTTGTGCTAGCCTTCTTAAGGCAAACTTGTTAGATATTGTTGCTTCCGCTGACTCGTCTATAATCGAGCTCTTGTATTCGAGCCTTCGAGGCCCTTGGCTTGTAATATGATGCTTGTATGACTTATTTTATTTGTAGAGTTGTGTTGTGATATCTTCCCGTGAGTCCCTGATCTTGATCATACACGTTTGCATGTATGATTAGTGTACGGTCAAATCGGGGGCGTCACACCCTAGGTTTCGGATGATGCCGGTAGCCTTGTCCTGCAACCTCGCCCAGCCGGAGATCTGATCCATCTAGCTATGGACAATCACATGCATGCGCCTGAAAGAGTCCTCGCCTGCCCGCGAGTAATTTTCCCAAGCTGTCGCGGCGTGGCGGGACCTCCGTGCTACTTCGGCGGTGCGGCGGGATATCTCTGCTGCTTCCGCGATGCCGGACCAGTCTGCTACATCGACGGACGGCCGGGACCTCCATGCTGCTTCGCAGCGGTGGGACCTCTATGCTGCTACTGCTGCGCGGCTGGACATGTCGGCTGCTTTCGCGGCGAGGCAGGGCATCTCTCGTGCTTTCTCTTCCATGCTCGCCTCTCCCTGGTGGAAATCTCTTGACCCAGAACTCACGCTGGCCATGGCAGACGCAAGGGAACGATGCTGAATGACTTGATTGTTTTTTGTGGATGAGGAGTTGAGGAGGAATGTGCAGTCATCTTGGCATAGTAGTATTTATAACCGAGTACTACTAATACACTCCTAAGTGGGAAACCGTTTAGGTTGTGATTGGTGTGAACAGGTTTGCAATTAAATATAGCGTGATAGTAATTTGGAATGTGATGAGACGCAAGCTCAAAATTTATTGAATGGTTCTAGTTTCGAAGTGCGGCACTATTCCTGAATGGCATAACGTGGGCACGTGTTCTCGGCCGTGGTGTAGCATATGCCATGGTACTTCTTTTTCTACTGTTGTGTACGTGCAATAACTGGCATCGTCGGATACATATTTTACGTTTATTGGGGTGTTCGACAGGAATAGCCTCGTCCCCCCACACCTATCTCTCGGGACTTCTTGCACGCACCATATCTAGCTCCCTAGTTCGATGCCACCCACATACACTTGTACTCTGAGTTTAGTACGTTATACAAGAAGAGAAGAGGTGCACGCACGCACTCGTCCTCTCTCACACAAGCATGTGTAGCTACGAATTGTTGTGTTCTCAACCATTCGATTGGCTCTATCATAGGTTTCACGTTGCTCCTTGGCCTTGAGATTGAGAAGTTTAAAACACGGAGGCCAAGCTGGAGGCGCGAGGTTTTGGTTAATGTGCGGGCCGCACACGACACCAACACGACACGAGCTTCGTCTACCTGTGATAATCCCAAAGTGCATGGAATCATCATAGCAATTCCCAATGGTGGAAGTGATAAGTATGGAGTGTCGAACCCACAAGGATCTAAAGGTAAGATCAATATTTTCTCAAGTCCTATCTGCCACTGATACGACTCTACGTACACCGAACGTTTGCTTCCAACTAGAAACAAGAAATAAAACTACGTGGTGGGTATGAAGAGGATAACTTTGCATGGTATCGGAGAGATATAATATAAAAGTAGGTGCTGTTATCATAAAGTTAGAATATATTACTAAATATTATAAATAGCGAGTGTGGAATAATAGTGGATCGGTGTGCGGAATTGTCTTAGGCAATTGTTAACAAGATCGATAGTCGTCATTGCAATTTCATATGACGGAGAGGGATAAGCTAACATACTTTCTCTTCTTGGATCATATGCACTTATGACTGGAAGTCTAGCAAGCATCCACAACTACTAAAGATCATTAAGGTAAAACCCAACCATATCATTGAAGCATCAATTCCCCTTTATCCCATACGCAACAACCCCCTTACCCGGGTTTATGCTTCCGTCACTCAAGCAACTCACTATAAGCGAATCATGAACGTATTGCAACACACTACAGCGGGAATCCCTCACGCTTGCGCGACATGGCAGGCACAATAGGACAACACCAAAATAAAACATACAACTCATACCAATCTAGATCATCAATCATCCCAAAGGCAAAGGATATCTACTCAAAACATCATAGGATGGCAACACATCATTGGATCATAATATGTGGCATAAAGCACCATGTTCAACTAGGGATTACAGCAGGGTGCGGGAGAGTGGACCGCATAAAAGAGATGAGGATGTTGATGTTGATGAAGATGATCACCGCGGCGATTATTCCCCTCCCGATGGCAGTCTGATGCCACCGAGAGAGAGGAGGAGAGGTTCTTCCCCTTGTTCTTCCTCCTCCATGGCCTCCCCACTGTATGGGGAGAGGTTCTCCCTCTGGTCCTTGGCCTCCATGGTGATGATGGCCCCTCCGGGATCCTCCTCCATAGCCTCCGGTGATGATGGCCCACTTCGGCAGGGTGCCAGAGAGGGCCTAGATTGATTTCTCGTGGCTATAGAGGCTTGCGGCGGCGGAACTTCCGATCTAGGTTTCTTTCTGGAAGTTTGGGTATATATAAGAGGTGTTGGAGTCAGGAACAAGTCAGGGGGTCCCCGAGGCAGCCACGAGATAGGGGGCGTGCCTAGGGGGGTAGGGCGCGCCCCCCACCCTCGTGGTGTCCTCGGACTCCCCTGGTCTATCTCTGGTACTCCGTGGGCTTCTTCTGGTCTAAAAACAATCTCTGTGAATTTTTAGATCAATTGGACTCCGTTTGATTTTCCTTTTCTGTGATACTCAAAAACAACGAAAAAACAGAAACTAGCACTGGGCTCTAGGTTAATAGGTTAGTCCCAAAAATCATAATAAAACAACATATAAAGGCCCATTAAACAGCTAAGATGGATAATATAATAGCATGAATACTTCATAAATTATAGATACGTTGGAGATGTATCAGCATCCCCAAGCTTAATTCCTGCTCGTCCTCGAGTTGGTAAATCATAAAATAAATAATTTATGAAGTGTGAATGCTAGCAAGTGCATGCGTTTGATCAATGATAGTTCCAATCACTTTTTTAGCATCATTGTATATCATAATAGTAGCTCAACTCATAAAACTTCTCATGATCAAGTAACAAGTTATTCACATGTTAAAG